>NC_056743.1:1155740975-1155853475 GCF_019279795.1 Protopterus annectens | reverse complement strand
TCTAAAGTAACATGGCGTACATTTCATGTGCTCCCAGCAGTAGTGGCCTTGTGTACAGTGCTGTAAGGTAAGTAAAAGATATATGCCCTTTTCCCCACTGTAGTGAGATCATCCAGTTTCTATTAAGAGGGTAAGTAAGTAGTTTTTAAGTTTGGAAAGAGTTAGTCATTCATGTTGTGAGTGTGCATGTCTGTGGCTTAAAATTTAGTATTTTGAAATTCAACATTGTAAGCTTTCAGTATAATGAGACACAGTCAAATGAGTTTTCCGTATTTTGAAAATTAGGTATTGTTGTCTCAGTCAAATGAAATCCAGTATTTTGAGTTGTCAGTCATATGAAAACAATGTAACAACAGTGCACTCTACTGACCAAGTAAAGCATGTTGTGACCCTTTGATCTAAACATGGCTCTGGCCGGTCTAGATTAAATAATTCTTGCTATTGTTTTAAGGCCAGATTTAATGGTCAGAATTTGCATACATAAATGTCCTTTATTGCTTTTGTTTCTGCTCAGAGGTGAAGAATGTAAATGTAGTTTCTGTTAGCCTGGGAATCCAGGGAAGTGTAAAAAATGATGTTATGTAAACCAGGAATGTGATTTTAAAAACAGAGAAAATCAGAGGGCATTAAGCATTTTTGTCTTGACTATCCAACTCATCAATACTGTCTTGCTCTATATGTAAGTTTATCTTAGACTTGTGTTTTCTCTTAGAAATAGCTAGAAACTAGAAAGATTAGACTAAGTGTTTTCCTGTGATGTCAGAATTGTACTACTGAATTATTTTAAGTATTTCTCTGTGATCTCTGAACCCTTGACTAGCACTGTGTAGTAAAAAGTATTGTCTTGTGTTTTGACTATTTGTTATTAAATATTTTTAAACTCTTTCAACTGTGGCTGTTTTGTAGAGATGATTTAAGCTCTTCAGAGTACTTGCATGCCTTTGGTAAAATTGTACAAAGCCACTCTAATAGCTTTAGCCCTAGGCTATACTACCAATTGGATAATAATGTTGCACAGTAATAATTGCACACCCTTTTAAGGGCATTTGAGTAGCTGATAAATATTAGTGGGTGGTGGCAGCTGGTACTACCATATAGTCTGGGAAAAAGGGGCACAGCTGGAGAACCTGTGCCAGCCTTCCCCAGGAGTGTCTGTGTGGTTGTATAAACTCTTCTCAAAGTCTGTGTGTGTGTGTGTGTGTGTGTGTGTGTGTGTGTGTGTGTGTGTGTGTGTGTGTGTGTGTGTGTGTGTGTGTGTGTGTGTGTGTGTGTGTGTGCATGCGTGTGTATGTGCTGGTTGGACAGAGAAGGTGCTGGAGGCTTTAGCTTGCCCACTAGGCTGAGATCTGGACCCTATAGCCAGTGGGGAGTCTTATTGGTTACCTGGAGAGCAAGGGAGCAACCAGACCCGAACTGACTGTGATCTCTGTGTGCTCTTAAGGGAAATTGCACTTTACTGTGTCCATTTGTTATCCTTTCCTATATGAGATGTCCCTCACTGGTGTTAGTGGTGAGGATTGAGGCTCCTTGATTGCTAGGCCAGGACATGGGTGTCACAAAAGTATAAAAACAGATCTTGTCTTGCTAGCTGATCATGTTCTGTCTGCCATCGATAATTGCTTACTCACTGGTGTCCTTTTTGATGACTGTACTAAGGACACAGTCCTGTCTTACACTTCTTTTCATCCATGCTCTTGAACTTGGAGTTATCAGTTGTTTCATTTTTCATTTCCCATATAAATATTTCCAGGTATAATTCGGACTCCTATTTGTTTACCATCTTCTGGAAGCTTAGCTCCTGAAGGTCCAGTCCTTAGTCCATTAGTCCTTTACTAACTTCATTAACTCTGTTCCTGCTAACATTTTCTTCTTTCACTTATTCTCAAAATTGATGATCTTGTCCTCTTCAGTGCAACTTTGATAAACTTTTCACCTGGCTTGTTAATAAAACTATTGCTAGTGAACTGGTATCACTACAAGAATTAAGTAACACTTTTTTTCTCCTTGCATAATAAGCATATTGAGCTTGTCCACTTATTCAATATATCAAGGGATGCACATTGATCCATATCCAACTAGAGATGTTCACTTACAGCAGCTTAAATTCAGAATCGATCAGCCTCTATATGGCTGCCAAAAATTCTTATGATTCCTCATACATGAGGCCCAGGCCACCACTGGTAAAGATATTCAGCTTGGATAGAGGATCCCTTTTCTTGCCTTTCCCTTCATCAAAAATTGTAATGGCCTAAAGGTCCTTTGTAACAGCATCTGAAGGTTCATCCTATTATCGCCACAAAATGAACATCAGTATAATAACCTTCATGCAGCCAAATGGCCTTACAATCAGGGAATGCTCAGTGATATCTCTTACCTTAAAAAATCCTTCAACTTGTTCTTGTACCCCAACTCAACTTTAAGGCAAACGTAAATATATCGACCTACCCTCTAAGATCCCACTCCAATAAGTCCTAGTATTGCTAAGAGTACCATATTTCATTGGCCATTTTTGATCTTGTATTTTGTGTCCTAGAGCCAACAATTATGAATCCCTGTCTGAACTATTAAAACTGTTGGAACTTCAAAGAAATTTGGCTCCCTCAAAACTGACCATCAGCTGCTCTCAGTGCTCATCAGTTTTATCGAACCTGCCCAACCTCCCTGGCACTTACTCCAACCATGCTTGTGACTTTTAAGGATATAAAGGCATCTTAGACCAGCACCATGCCACTACCGATGGAGTGTTTTTCCCCTTAGGCCTAAACCTGCTCCACCAGAATGCACACATAATGGCCCAAGAGTTGGCATGCATAGGTGATGAGGTGCTTCAGCCATGCTTCCAAATCCAACTTAGCTAATGTTCAATCCCCACTTGTAGGCAACACCCCATCTTGAAAGAGCAGTCTCAACCAGGTAGCATCTGTGGTAACAGGCTGACCATGTATTCCTCCCTTGTCCCTCCTCCTCAAGTCATACAAGCTGATGTAAGCTCTCCTCCCTGCCTGGATCCTCCAGTACCAGAGATATCATATAAACTTGTATCATCTTGGTTACAGTTGGGGTTCTACCCATATTGTGCCATGGAGTTAAGTATTACTTCAAAGAATTAGATGCAAAGTTATTACTTACATCAAAGCTAGGTGTTCTCACAAAAATGTTTCTCACAAATCCTGTTATGTCTAATCTGTCCAACTGCATAAATGACATTTCTTCCTCTTTTATCTGGGCTCCTTTTCTTAGAACTTACATCCTATTTCCAAGTGTCTGATTAACTTTGACAATGTTTCCTTATTTCATATTAAGCTGTTTAATTGTTACAAGTTGCTGCTTTCTGTGCCAGCAGCTGATTAAACAGTCTGTATAGAGAATTGTTGTCTTAAATTGCTGAAATTGAGTACTTTTTGATTTCAGTCTCTGCTTGACTTCGGTTATTGTTTTGTATCAATATGACTGCATTTTGTACTGTTTAAACATGTATTATTCCTTTATGCTACCTTTTGTTGTCAATATTGTTAAATAAATCCAAACACTTGGTGTGGGAACAGATCCCACAGCCTTCTTAAGCATTAAGCCTCAGCTACACTGTTCTTTCTATTGCTTTTATACTCATTCCAATATGAGCACATTCCTATGTCATCATAAAACACTTCAACTCCAGCACCTTGCATTCTGTACTGATTCACATTTAAGAGACAGCTCTGTCTGGTATTATCTTGTTACAGGTGTCACCAGTTGCATCCTTAGCTGTTAGAAATCTGAGTACAAACACCATGTGGTTACACTGCCTTATCTAGCTTCAGTTTTAAGAGAGCTTTCAAAACCTTTTCAATTGAAGGGTCACTACTGACATCTCTAGCTCAGATACTTATTTTTATCATTTAACTACTTCCTCATACTTTTCTGTCAGTGCATACTTACCATAAATATTTACTTGTATGTGTTTTAGTTCCTGTTACAGTTTGTAAACATTCCTTTCTGTCTTGTTATATCTACACACCCTTTGCATCATGACATTTAGCAACTCCAGAATCACAAATAAGGCATCGTGTTTTATTCACTCCTTAATATAGCATTAAAATAAATAGCACCCCTTTGCATTTAATTTCCTTCACATTGTTATTCATGGATTTTGCTGTTTTAAATATATTTTCTATGATATGATTTAGAAGATAACTATTACCTGCTTTGCATCTACTGAGTTTGTTTGTATTAGCAGAATGTTGGTCTTCTATCTTAACTGTCTCTTCTTTTGACAAAAGTAGTGTTTCTATTCCTGAGTATTATTTTATTGTTTTGTGTACCAAAAATGTGTGCTGTTTTTGTAGTTGCAGTTTGTATTACTTGTTCTTTCATATGTCTAGAATAAATGGTCATTCTTTTCTGACAACAATCTAATTTTTCTGAAAATGAGTCTGCCTGAAATCCAAAACTTGTGACTTCCATATGTTTTTGTTTTATAAGTACTTTTATTATAACCACTATGTGGCAACCACCTGCCCCCAGGGTAGATTTCTCTCTTCATCCTCATTTAAACTGCTAAATGTCAACAGAATCTTCCAAAGTGCATTCTTAAAGTAATTGTATATGGCATGCCTCCTGCAGGATACTGTGAGGGGTTCTGTTCTTGTACATAAATGACGCATTTTTCAACAGCCGTCATATTCGGAACACCTAATCAGCAGGATCTCTTCTTTTCTTCTTATTGTAATAATGTACACTCTTACAGACTGCAAACATATATATTTGTGCATGTATATACATATATATGTGTGTGTGTGTGTGTGTGTGTGTGTGTGTGTGTGTGTGTGTGTGTGTGTGTGTGTGTGTATATATATATATATATATATATATATATATACATATTACAAACTGCAACATAGATATGTATGTATGTATGTATCTATGCATACATATACATATGTATGTCTCTATGTGTCTGTCATAACACTGAAAATTCATAACATTGAAACTCATAGGATCGAACCCATATCACTTTAAACTTATAACACCAAAGATTCATAACACTGAAAATTCATAACACTAAAGCCATTCTCCACAAGAAATATATCATTTTTTTCAGGGGAAAGTCCCCCTGCATTCCTCATTTTGGGAGCTTTGGCCCCTTCTCTGCCTTACTATATATATATATATATATATATATATATATATATATATATATATATATATATAAACATATGCTTTCTCCATGATCACACAACGGTGGGGAAAAGAAAAAACACTACACACAGTGAATCAGTGCTTAAGAGCAAATCCAGACGTCTGCAGATATGGGGGTACATCATGATGCTGATCATTGCAGTTCACATATACTCTACCAGGCTCACTTCCCAAATAACTCCTGTGACAAGAAATGACACCATCGCATGCCTTCTGTACAATTCTGTACAGCTCTACACTTTTCGGTGTTATGAGTTTTCACTGAAATGGGTTTGACATTATGGGTTTCAGTGTTATGAGTTTTCATTTTTCTGATACCAGTATATAGAAATAATGATATAGATATATAAATATATATACACTTAATCAGTTCCTCATCCAAAATTATTTTTTCAGTATTGCTTCAATCACCAGTACCCTTCTTATTTCTTTGTCTTTTTTATTGATTCTTTGTGTTTGCCCTTCTTTTCATCAAAAGATTTCCTTGTGTCCCTATCAGCTTCCTTCCCCAAAATAAACTAGTAAGTAGTTCCTATGTAGATGCTGTTTTCTTTGGTGACTCACAGATATATTCCTTTTTAACCTCAGCTTTCTCTTTTTGCCTTTGTCTCACTTTATTCTAAGCATATTAATATATTTCTTGTCTTCCTCCTTAATCATTGGAAGTCAGCCCTTCCAAAATCAAGTATTTCAGGTGCAGGCTATATGTTAACAACACTTTGAGGTTGGAGGGAGGTTATCGGAAATATGCCATAATGAACTGTTCTTTAGCATGTCCAACAGTACCTACCATCTCAGAGCTGAAGAGCACTGTACTGAATGTGGGTGGGTGGATGGGTGTATCTATATGTGTATGTGTGTTTGTGTGTGTGTGTCTGTGTGTGTGTGTGTGTGTGTGTGTGTGTGTGTGTTTGTATTTCAGTAATCATGTGTACACATCAAAAAAGCAGAATCTACAGGCTAACCAACTAGAACTTTTTTCTTTAAAGATATGTCTCTTTGGATTTTTTTTTTTTTTGCATTGATTGATTGGTTGATTGCAAAAGTCCATTTTCAGTGCTAAGAGAGAAAAGCTCTCAGTTACATACACTTAAATGAGTGAACTGTTAACATATACAGTAGCACCCAGGATTATATAACTTAACAGGTGATCACCATGTTACATACACTATACAGTATTTACAGTATGTTAAGCTCACACCAGTCTATAGAACACAGCATATACAGCATGGAACATTCAGCACATACTCCTAAAGTACTGTTAGCACACAGACGGCAGATAATGCATATGTATATTTTAGCCAATCAGTTAGACTAACTTGAGATCTGGAACCAGTATCTTACTATAGTAAAAATTTAAGAATTTAGTGAAATTTGTGTGATTTGACTGCATGATGCCGAAAATTAGTACTGGGGTTTATACAAGGGCAGTACTCTTATACTGATTTATTAACTAGTTTGTTTTTCCATCCTAGTGCAGTGGATGCTTGGATGTGACTTGTTTTTGGTAATACAATGCGGAGGAATGATACTAGTGACTGGTAACCTGATTACAAATCAGCTTGTATATTTTTTTTTAATGTAACAAGTCAAATGTTTTGGTAATGTGAACAAAAATAGAGGAGGTAGTTAAGATGAAATCAGTTTAAGGAGATACTGTAGGTATATGCTTGGGGTAAATTAAGATGTGTCTAACATTTGGTGCAGAGTTACTGAAGTATAAGAGTAAGGAAAAGACGTATCATGGATAACAAAACTGATAGAGTGAGATAGAATCTTACTGAAGAGTGGAAGGGTAAGGGGCTAAACATAACCTCATTAAAAGGACCACTCCTTATTTTGGGTCTCAAAAATGCCATGTTGCACATTGCCCCACAATGAAAGGGTCTGTCACACAGTCATTGTTAAGAATTTTTTAACAAATAACCATTGTAAAAATGTTGAAATGTTAATTCATCAAAAGTCTGTTTATAAGTATACAGAAACAGTAACCATGTTATGAGCTTCCTATTTGAAGCTCTTAGTAAGGGTTTAGTTAGTGCTCCCTGTTTTGATTATTTGCTCCACTTTGTGAGAGGCAGAGTGTTTCACATTTTGGAGATGGATGGTTAAGACCTACAGGCAATGACAGTAAAAGTAATTGAGGTAATAGGCATCAGTAAATAAAGTAATTTACAAAGACATGCTATACTGGCTTTTATAATAAACAAGATACTTTGCTTGCCCATTAGAAGATGGGGGAGTAGTTTTGTAGAAATATGGGAAGTGATGCTGAAGGTGTAAGGAATTGGGGTAGGGCAGTAGACCAAAGCAGAGCTGAATGTAGTGAGGAAAGTGGAGTTGGAAGATCCCAATTAGGTCTCTAACAACTAACTGAAATCAGGTTCAGTGACCACAATTTAGTGATTTACAAGGTTGTCTTGAGGTGAATAATTTATGTTGCATCCAGTCCCTACATGGGGTAAGACAGTGATAAGTAACAGCTGATAAAAATAAAAGTCAAGAGTGTAAAAAGTAACAGGTGTTGAAAATGAAGAGTAACATAGCTAGGGTGGGGTGAGTAGTTAAACTGCCCTGTCGCAAAGTGTTGGTAGGGAGTGGGATCAGGAGATATCAATTGCTGTTCAATACATGCCAGCTGTTAATAGCCAGTATTGCATTAGCTCCCTCTGCCGCGGTGGTGCAGTGGTGGCATTGTTGCTTCACAGCAAGAGGTTCTCCCGTTTGATTCTCGGCTTGGCTTGGGAGTGCCTTCTGTGTGGAGTCTGCATGTCCTTCCCGCGGTCGAGTGGGCGTTTGAAAAACATGCATTGAATGGGCGTGCCTTCGTTGAAAGTTGGGCGTCGGGCTGGCAACTCGAGACCATAAAAACCAACTGCCAATCATTAGCGGACCGGAGTTCCTCTGTGGCGACCACTAACTGGGAAAAGCTGAAAGACAAACAAACAAACATTGCATTAGCTCCCTATAAAGTGTAGAGAGGAGTTTGTTACAATTTAAAGCATTTAATTTTTTATACCTAAAATCCTAAAACCTGAGCACTTCATGCAAAGTATCAACTATAGCAATTGCTTGCTACAGCTACTGTTTAAAAGTAAAAAAAAGTATTTCTTTAAGTAAAATCTGAGCACTGTAGTGTTACATGCATGGTATAAACTGTAGCTACTGCCGTCTACATTTGTGGCAAGCAGTTTGCTAGTGTTTAAAAGAAAGATTTTTTTCTATATTACTTTTGAACTGAGAGTGAGAGGGCAGAAGGGAAAGGTCATGATGCACTAACAGGACCTGATTGGCTCCTGCCTTACTTTCTTTTTTTTGCTCTTCACTTGGAGAACTGACAGTGTGGATTGGGTACTGTCTGCAGAAAGTCAGTTGGCATTCCTGAAACTTTGAAGAAGTTTTTTTTTTTTTTTTGTGTAGGGGTCTCTCACTTGAAGAGCTGAGGGGGTGGGGTGCAAGTTCATCGGACTGGACTGGCACTGGTTGAGCCAGCTACACCTCTGAAAATGAGAGTCAAACTGTTATTTAGTGTTATAGTACTGATGGCATGTAATATGTACAGCAGTGAAGGCTTAGGTATTAGTGCTATGGAGAGGGCTAATGCCTACAGAAACCCACTTTTGGCAGCTACCACAAGAAGGCAAGGCAGCAATATTTCACAAAATATAAGAGCTACTCAAACACACCAATTTGGAGAAGGGGCTCTTAGAAATTGCAATGACCAACAAATCAGTATGTGTAACGCTGAGGGTTTTTACTTGTTACAACTCAGACCAAATAGAAGGAAAGGATCAATGGTTTTCGTGCTTACTGAGTTGTGATTAGGTTAATAAATCACCTTTGCCTGAAGTAAATTCCGAATGTCTCTAATTATAATTTTCCTTTCTTTCTACATGCTGGTGGCTACTGTGAGAATTTAAAAAAATACTTGTAATGAAATAAAAAATAATAGCACAAGAGCAAAACAATGAAGAAATAAATCACGGCAACACAAAATCCCATAAACCAAATGTCTCCAAAACTCTCTGAACTCGAAGTAAACGAAATCAAATCTGTTAAAAAATATGTGAGTTTATTGCAATAACAGGTTAGCGCTTTCGCTAAATAGCTTCCTCAGACCTTAAAACAATAGATTTTTACAAGGATTTAAATACTCTACTTGATGAACCATCATTTGAAGTAAATGCTACGTGTATGTATGTTACTTTAAGAAGAGTTTATGTTATTCCCGCCAAGTAGAGTATTTAAATCCTTGTAAAAATCTATTGTTTTAAGGTCTGAGGAAGCTATTTAGCGAAAGCGCTAACCTGTTATTGCAATAAACTCACATATTTTTTAACAGATTTGATTTCGTTTACTTCGAGTTCAGAGAGTTTTGGAGACATTTGGTTTATGGGATTTTGTGTTGCCGTGATTTACCTCTTCATTGTTTTGCTCTTGTGCTATTATTTTTTATTTCATTATTTGGATTTGGCTTGCTGCACCAGAGCATTTACTCCAAGCGACTCCACAATTTGTTTTAAAAAAATACTTGTGTCTAATGTTATATGTCCCCGTAATACGTGCCTTGCTGAAACAATGCGTTCTTGCAGCAAACAACATGAGCATGACTCTTGTTTGCAATTACTATATAAGCTAGGTAACATTCCAGCACAGCATGAGGTTTTCATACTTCAGTGATAAAGTATTAGTCATTTACCTGACTGTACAATACACACTGCTCCTGTTTATTTCTGCTTTGCACTGGTATGACCAAACACTACAAAGAATATTACCTGTGAGATGTTACCAAGAGTCTGTGGATAGTGACACAGAGAGCTGGCATTCATTAAGTCCAGCCTTCCTTCCCTGCATTAGTAGGCATATACAATCCCATACCACTACTAGTAGCATTTATTTGATATGTGAAGCCTCAGTCCCTAGATCTATATAATATAACCATCTGGAACATTTCTAAGCCATCTCTCTTCTTCCTCCCAAGACAAGGGCCTGCTACTGGTAATATTATTCATAGGATCATAGGAGGTTACTAGACTAACAGCCCAAGGGCCCTTACAAGCCTAGCCAAGTTCATCTCATGTTCCAAAGGGTGTCTAGTGCAAGCAGACACTAAAATCAGCACCTATTGCCCCTGTCCAAGAGGGACATATGTGGAACCCCTAGGATGAATTTCTGGTTAACCATTCAATTATCCAAATTATGCTTAAATAGGGCCAAAGAGGGGCTTTGTTTAACATGCAAAGGAAGCTTGTTCCAAAGGTGGGGCAATCTCTATGAGACAAATCTGTCTCTCCAGCAAGTTCTGTTGATGTCACATACCAGGTTAAGGTCCTTTGAGTGAGTGACTCATGTGCCATTAGACTTGCAAATGTGCAGCACTTCCATTAAAGCTGGGTCAGCGATTGCTCTGTATACAAGGTACAGGTCACCTCTGAGCAGTCTGTATGACACAGAGTAAAGTGACAATAATTTCAGTCTGTCCACATAAGACAGACATTGAAGACCCTGAATTGTCTTCGTAAAGATCCTTTGTGGTCTCTCCAATTGCTGCAGGTGTTTGGAAAGGAGCATACCAAAGGGGGCATTGTACTCTATTATTGGCCTGATGAGGGAAGAGTACAGAGGAGTTATAACCTCTTTTTTTTCTGGAGGCAATGCCCTTACTTATGAGATAAGCAATATAAAATGCCCTTCTTACCACTGTAGAGACACAGTGATTGAAGTTAAGGTTGCTGTCGACCTGTGTGCCCAGATCTCTCACCACTGACTGTGTGCTTAGTGTATTGTTATTGATGTGGTAGTTTGCAGGAACATCACCTTTGCCAAAGGGAATGATAATGCATGTTTTGCATTAAATTTAAGACCATGACTTTGGCACCAGTCATTAGTCTGTGTAAGACCTTCTTACATCACTAGGGGTTTCAGTGATTGCTTCCCAATTGCAATCATCAGCAAAATAAATGGTGGACAAAGACAGAGACCAAGCAAGGATATTAGAGGTAGCAGCAGGATTAGCCAAAATGTACATATTAGGGATCAACCTCCAGGCAGTAGCTATGAAAGTGTGCATTGTCACATTCTGTGCTGACTAAGGATCTGACCTCACCTAACATTCCATCACCTCCACTGAAATAGCAGACCACTACCATGTAGACAGAGGCACCATAAGTAGCTGCTACACATATGCCACCCTCACATGTAGACACATGGCATACTTGGAATACAGATTCCTAGGACACCAGCATATGTGTAACATTGATAATTTTTGCTACAGAGACCTTCTGCTGACCAGCTAGAGAAACGATGGGTGTATCCCAGGCATCTGCCTCACAGATATTACAGTAGTTCCTCAATGCTATGCAGCAGTATGTGAAGGAGCATATGTGGTTTCCATGTGCTCCAGAGAGGAGAAACAATACCATTTGGGCATTCTATGAAACAGCCCATTTCCCAGAGGTACTTGGTGTCACTGACTGCACCTACATTGCCATTAAGGCATTAAGGGTCCACTTGGACAAAGGGGCAATAGTATATCAACAATAAAGGGTTCCACTCCATCAGCTTCCAAGTGATCTGCAATACACAGTATATGATACATACTGTGTCAGTGTGCCACCCAATCAGTGTCCATAATTTGCCCAAGATCATGTTCCCCAAAGGCATCTTATTGGTGCTGCCAGTAAATGTAATGACACCCATATGAAATCTACAAACCATGGCAGCAAATGCATACAACTCCACACTGTTACAGACCTGCAGCATTATTAAATGTGTGTTTGGGATGATCTCCCATTTCCACTGCTGAAACACCAGTGGTGGCATACTTCAGTATGCTCTGGAAGCTTGCAGTAAGACATTTGTCCAGTGTTACACATCATGTTGGTAGACAGACTGATACAGTACAGTATTGCCATCAGAGTAGGGTACGTGCTGGAGCCAGTAGTGAAAGTAGGGCCTGGTGAGAAGTTGTTGGAGGATCCTGTGGCTGGAACTGACCATGTATGGTAGCAATGAGCACACTATACCATGACATTAGCTTAGATTCAGTGTCTGGTTCACATCTATGTGCAAGAATAAACATAATGCAATGCTATGACCAGGCTATTCTATACAGTGCAGAGAATCAATATGCTGTGCATCAGACATAAGCTACCCTGAAAATAGAGCACTGAGGGGATGACACTGCTGTCATGTGCACAGGTGGGGAGGGCCACAGTAACAAGGGTTGGCAATGGACATTGTGTGAGAGAGGCCTAATGGTGTGTTTGTGTGTGATGTACTGTTGATTGTGGAGAGCTTGGAAGACTGTAAAGGGAGAGAGCGATAACTTCTGTAGGGGATAGTTGCTCAGAGGTGGGTAGATGTTGGTTAGTGTGCATGTGAATTGACAGAAACCCTTCAGATGTCAGAGCACTGTACAAATGTCTTTGTGACAGGCCCAGAGTGTTCTTGATAGGTACTTGCATCAACTATGCAAGTCCCCTACAATGTGGTGTCCTCTGAGTAATGTCACTGACACATTCAGAGGTTAGCATAGAGGATGGTGAACATTGAGCTGCATTGCCTTCAACACTAGTAGTACATGTGGTGGATGTGACACTGAATGACCACAACTGTGCTCTAGCACTCTATGGTAGGTTCCCCAACTGTATGCAGATGAGGGATGCCACATGAATGGCACTGGCTCATGTGAGCAGCAGCTGACAGGTCCCTAAAGGATATTAACTCCCACTGACATATATCCAAAATGCTACTTATATATGCAAAGTCTTTTTTGATACCATCTCAAAGCCCATGCACTTTATAGATAAGTTTTGCTGTGGCTATGGTAGTACTAACCTATGAGTAGATGTATGCATGCTCAAATGTTGTGTAATGGCCATGAAGATACTCAGCACAGGGTGGGCTGGAACTTAAAGTATTGCCAGAAAATAGCATGCTGCCACCTACTGCTGTCAACTTACCTTAGGGAACCACCAGCACCCACAGTTGCTTGTGGGGACAGGGAAGGAGGAAGTACCCTGTGCTGCTATTTTGACAAATTCCTACAGTGAACACCAAGGATTGAAAACAGGGCTGCACAGGCAATGGGGATGTGGTAGTGAAAGGGGTAGCTAATGTGCCTGCAACAGCATCCATGCATGAAATTAGTACTGTAGCTGCTGACTGTGTCACTCTTGGGCTGCCATCATCATCAGATGTGCCCTCACCATCAGACATGCCCATATCCATGGTGGAGGACCTATACACCAAATCACCTGTGAAATAAGACACAAACACCCTAGTACATCAGCATTACTTTATGACAATCACATTTCCCACTTCCCCAACAGCTGTGCTATACTACAGCATGCAAAGAATGTAAGCCCATGTACGTTATGCAGATGCTCATGACAGCTGGAGCCCTTAAGTGCCTGTAGAGACAGTATGACCATAGTCAACATATGAGGAATAAAGAATGTGGCATGTTGCACTACATGATGTATATATAAAGGCATAAGCACCTGGAAAATCACCCATAGATGCTTATGATGGTTGGTGAAATTCTTCTTCAATGTCCAGTTATCCATGAGATATGAAGGGGCATTCTCTTACCCTAGACAGAGATGTTAAGAACTCCTCCATGTCTATTAGGATATTCTATGTAACCAGGTCACCACCTATGGTCATACTTTCCTGTGCTGATGAAGTCATTTTATTGAGCATATAGTGAATCATGTTGGTGACCTTTCAATGCACTTGCTGTAAATCTCTGTTATAACCTCCAACAACATTTGCATCCACAAAAAGGTCCTGATACACAGTCAAGAAAGGCCCAGTCTGTTTTGTCTATCAGAAGGATCTGCCAGCCATGTTCAAAGAAGGCCTGCAGCAATATCTTGCTCTCTCTCTCTCACTCTGTCTACAAAGAACTTCCCCATGCATTTTACCTTCTGGGAGTCATTTCCATTTGTAATTGTAAACACATGCATAAAGTCTGCAATTGGCCACTGACATCTGCTGCAGCTACAGTATGTTCCCTCTGCCCTCTATCCAAATTGAGCACAGACTAAGCAATACCTGACCCACTCTGAGGCATAAGTCAACACTGCTGGTCACTGCCATGGGGCAGCCTCATGTAGCTGGCTACATGTGTGCCTCCACTATACCATATCATCTAAATTATGCCAGATAAACACATTCTGCCATCTTATGTGGATGTCTGTTTATCACACATGTGGTCAGTGTACCATGTCCCTGCATCATTACACATATGGACTCCACCATACATGTATATATTTACAGCTTCCTACACTTGTTCTTTTCTGTCCTGCATTTGCATAGGTCTGCATCATGTGTCACTATATGCCTGGCAACATCTTGTTGTATTCTACTTCCCGAAAAACATAAAGTTCCGACAGATAACACTTATGATGACATCATGGCCATAGTCCACTTTTGTATACACTCTCATCTTATCTGGTGTGCAACACAACAGCAAGATGAGGCCTGTTGATAGCCATTCATGGTTATTGTATAATAAAACCCCTGAGGTGCTGCCGCAGTATAATGTCACTAATACGCTATCTCCAATGTTGCATTTTTCATAAGTAGTATAACACAGTTCATATAACTGACGCACCTGAGCTTATCACAATTGCTGCAACTATCTCAGTATTCCACAGACATTCCACTGTCAATCAAGTGCTCCCCATTGTAGCACCTTCTGTGCTCCTCCCACAGCCACATGCAGGTGGTTGTAGATCCCCCCTTCCAAAACAAACACACATTTAAGCAGTCAATTTCCTGTCTGTATCTAGCCTCTGTTCCCAGGTGCCATCACTGGATACATATCTACGTAATTTGCAAAGCACTGTGGAAGTATATGGCAAAGGTCACCCCTTCTCAGCATTTAGATGATTTGAAACTCCCTTCCAACAAAAAACAAATAACATTCTTCCCACAAGTCAACATTCCCTGGATATTTACCACAACAGAAGCAGTAGCTCTGTTCCTCCTCTTTCCATTGCATGTTTCAATCTCCACTACTTTCTTTTACCCTGCAGCAAATTTCCATAGCATGATTGTCACCGTTGATGTGACATCCCAACCCCATGGGCAAAAAGGGTTGTAGATGGATGGATGGATGGTTGCTGCTATGGTCTCAACTGTTTTATCATGCAATTTCAGGGCTTACAGAATGGAAATCATGCTAATGAGACAACTGAGGTTAACTGCCTCTGAATGGTTCATTCCATGTAATGCTTCCAAACAAAAGCTGCACAATGAAGCTTGTGGCTGATGATTAGCACACATGAATGACCGTAAAGTGCATTGTCAATGCCTGGATGGGTCACTGACACCTTTGGGGGCATAGGTATATATGCATTCCCATGGCCCCTAAATACAGTATATTGTAGTAATGCAGAGAGATGTGGGTTGTATGGACTACATACAATCAGGCAACCATTTATTTGCATACACAGCACTACTCTGACATGCCAGTCATTTATGCACCACTATATTGTGGCATAGCACACTGTTGCTCTCTCTTGCTGCCTGCGGATGCATGCCACTTGATACCTGCAATGTACATTGACATGAATCTACTGCCATTTCCCTCATGGCTATATCCTGCAAAGTAGCCATTACTTCTGAGGGTGCTACATGTGGAAAGACTCCCAGGTGGTGTAGGAAATAGTCAAATATGTTTTTTATATTTCTTACAGAGAGAGCACCAGAAGCATCCACTGGGGATTTATTATGAGGGTCCCTAGTACAAGGTGAATGCCTTGCCAGAGTGAAGAATAATGCCATGGACATCACTCACACAGATGGGCATGGCAGTCATCTCTACAGCAACCTTAAGAGGGGTCACAGAGATCTTTGTCAGTGGGAAGAGGAGGTGAGGGAAAATGTGCCAAAGTTTTACAGAAAGTACTAATGACAGGAGTTTAGTACAGTTATTTTGTTTTTATTGGTCACCCATAAGAAGGAATAACTGACATTTTCTTTTTCTTTAGTTTTTTTCATCACTTACTGGGATTGAGGATAACTAGGTTAGCCTTCAAAGGAGTATGGAAATGCTCTGCAAATGCAGGGCCATTTATATATCCATGATGGTAGAGATGTATGTATTTGACATACCTGCATACGTTGTTTATTTATTTAATTTTACATTTGTTAACCGGGTTAGTCTGTCTGGGTTCTTAGAAGCCCTTTTTCAGCAGAGACCTGAGGAGAAAAGCTCCCCAAAAAAAGTTTTAAATAAACAAATAGCAATAACAAAGATAAACACAGATAACATTATAAGTATATATACTTCTGAAGTAATTACATAACATGCAATAAAGGAATATACAGACTGGATGGAAACACAATACAATACATATATGGAAATTTTCATGTAGTATGGAAAGAAACTAAGCAGAAATATGGTAAGACTTACAGTGTTGCTGGTAGTGTAAGTCTTAAATACTATTATTACATGCTTCCTCATACACATACACAGTCCATTCAGGCTGATGTGCCCTCCCAACCCAGGGGAGTGACAAAGTATCAAAGGTACTGATCACTGAACTGACTGTGGGTGTTCCCACAGCATGCTACGTGCATGATCATAGCCCTGCCATAAATACTGGGTATGCTGCTCCTTCTAAGCCCCCTTCCAGTGGCAGTCATACCTGGAATACCTTAGGCATGCCTCAGACAGACATGAACAAACAGTGTAAGGTGTGCTGGTGAAGTTTATATGTTATGTTACACAACTGCCACCCATTGTCTCTGGCCTGTGTTTGTAGCGATGTCTGTCATCTGTGGTTCTGTTGCCATGGCATGGGTAACCTGTTGTCATACAGACAACTGTCCAATGGGCCAGGTCTGTCATTTCCTTTATTTACCATCTGCATGTTCCTTTACTATTACCATCTCTTCAAACACTTCCCTTAACTTTGTGCAGCAGTATAAATATCTTGACTTTACCTTCAGAACACATACAGAAAACACAGTAAAAAAAGTAATAACCCAGTTCAAAACCACCTTTTCTCTCTCTAACCATCTCATACTGAAGCCAGAAGAACAGTTGCTAAAATGTTCTAATCCCAAAAGTGGAACTCTTGCCATAGACACTCTTCATTTTTTCCATAACATTAAAGTAATACAAGCTGCCATGAATAGTATCTGCAGATGTATTAATGTATCACCACTGTTTGACTATGACTGTCGAACGAGTAAAGGTCTAACTGGCTGCCTACACCAGACAGAGCTACACTACTTCTATTTAGTCCTGCCAAAAAATTCTACATGAACATTACTGCCCCTCACTGAAGTCTGAACTGCAAATCAAATCTTCAGCATATGCATGCTGAAGTCAGAATAGAAATACCTTTATTATAGTTACCCCCCAACACACACACACATGCACACACATTCAGTCCTACCACTGGGGAAAGATGCTTTAGTAAAATAGTTCCTGCCAAATGAAGCCATGTATCCCAATATATCAGACAAACTCCAGACTATCAACATACCTCTGAAATGTCCAGATTTTTGCAGAATGTCCAGATTTTTGACTCATATTTTTGATCAATTCCTCATAAAATTTGTGTTTTTGGCAAATCTCTCGGATGATCTGAGAAATGAAGTCAATAAATAATGACATACATTTGAGTTTCAGACTTCAAATCCATCAACAATTTATGTTACCAAAGTTTCAGACTTCAAATCCTTCAAAAAATGTATGTTACCACAAACCCTGTTACTCTATCAACTCCCTAAGGTTATAAGAGCAATATTTAAAATCCATCCCTATTCTTCGGCCTTTGTTCCCCCCATTTTGTAAAGCATTGTCCTGATTTCTTGCACTAAGAGGTTGAGAGGTATGACTATAAGACTTACAGAAGAAACTAACTTGTTGCTTGAAAGACTAAAATATTCCTGTAAATTGTAACTGTTAGTCCAGCCCTATAGGACTATAGGTTTACAACCATAAGCTGGAAACACACTAAATTGAGTCATCATGTCGTTGAACTTAAATAGTGAAAATGGAAACATTTTTCAGCCACCATCTCAAACCATCGTAATGTCGAGTGTTTGATATTCACTTTTTTGAAAATGTGCCCATTGACTTCCATGTGCCATTCGGACATTGATATTCAAGCTTCGGTATGGTAGGTTTCGATTTTTAGCCTCATTGAAAGTGTACTTTCGATGTTCTGCTACTCGACCGAGGACTGAGTGCATTTGCAGGTTATGATAGTAAACCATATATATATATATATATATATATATATATATATATATATATATAGATAGATAGATAGATATATATATATATATATATATATATATATATATATATATAGATATATATATATATATATATATATATATATATATATATATATATATATATAGATATCATAGCCAGCTTTAGGCATAAGCCAACTAAGCGGCCACCTAGGGTGCCACTCTAGCAGCGGTGCTTTTCCAGTATTTATTTACTTATTTTTTTTTGTAGTAAAGCAATGGTTTCTTTAAAATATGTTGAATGAATGCAGGAAAAACTAAACTGTAAGACACACTGTGAGATAAAGGAAGAAAAAAGTAATCAGGATGTTGTAGGTAGACCAGGATGGGGCACCGGGTGGTGTGGAGGGGGTATTGTGGAGCCCTTTTGCCTATATATATATATATATATATATATATATATATATATATAGAGAGAGAGAGAGAGAGAGAGATATGGATCTACTTTACAAGCTCAAGGTTTCAAAACTTTGATCTTCAAATGGTTGAGACCATAAGATCGAAGTTTTGAAACTTTGAAATTTAAAAAAAAAATAAAAACACCCCCTGCTAAATAAATATACCAACTCCAAGATCGCACTACAATGAGGAAAATAGAAAATTTGCCATTCCACATTGCATGGCAATCTCCATTCAAAACGTTCGAACTTTCAAAACTTCAATCGTATGGTCTTTAAGCTTGTGAAGGGAATACATACATATATATATATATATATATATATATATATATATATATATATATATGTGTGTGTGTGTGTGTGTGTGTGTGTGTGTGTGTGTGTGTGTGTGTGTGTGTGTGTGTATCTTTGTAAATAAACTCTCTCTCTTCTCCCCTTTCCTCTCCCTCATCTGTCCACCTACATTTTCCCTTTTATACAGTCAACTTGCTATAATAGAACAGTCTTACCAAATGAGAATCTTTTCCTTCCTCTTCCGCTCTGTCCCTCTTTTCCCTTCTGTGCTATCCTCTTCCTATACCAGAGCACCCTGTTCAAATAGGCATCTCTCACCTGCCCTACAATGTATGCTGACATATTGTTCAAATGTATCTTAGAATATTCAAAATGTTCAACATTTTCTGCTATTCTACTATAAAACTTGAATTAAATCATTATCATAATTGTTGTGCACTGTAAATAGCTTAGAAAGTTCACACTGTACTCCGTTATGCATCTTCGGTTTTGTATTATACAAGGATTATACTCTGCGCTCATTATACTCTTGATATACCATGATTTTGTTTGATGTATGTAGTTTATGTCATGTTTATATAGGATTTATGAATTGCATGCTGTTGTACCCGGGCTGTGGCTATAAAGGCTACAAGAATCAGCCAACTTACCTAGTTAACTATGCCAGACAAATAAACTAAAATAGAATATCCTTTGGGCACATGGCATGGCACTGTTTTTCTTCCATACACTTCTGTGGCTGCTGCAGTCAGTCATTGCACCATATGCACTGCTCTCATGACATACACACAGGGAGACTACATAGGCAGCTTGTCATTCTATACATTGTGGCACACTGCCAACAATATTAGCCTTTCATCTGGCAGGTGTGTTATTTGTATTGGCATCGTATACCTAACATTTTACTCCTCCAGGTATTTCTATGGCAAATGCTAATAAACAGTACTAATAAGTTTTTTTGGTTTTTTATGTTGTTGTGTCTCACTCTTTATCACTGACCTTTTCATGATTACTGGTTGTGTTAGTTGTTTCTGTACATTTATATTCATATTTTACAGTGTCAGTCACAGAGTGCAGCAGCAGTCACCTCACTTTCTACCTGACCTACCTTCACCTTCTGGGTCTTAAGTTATCTTCTGGTCTGCCTCTCTGTAGGGTGACATAGATCATCCAGATGAAGATTATATAGTGGATTCCTTGGTGACCTTTCGTGGTTTATCATCTGTGATGTGAGGTATTGTAAACTATGCCAGGAGAAGTAAGGCAGTGGATGTATAACATATGCCAGCATAGCTAGTTGGAGTTTTGTAAAGAACTGTATGCAATTTGCATATCAAACTGATTTGTACAGGTGCTTGTGTTGAAAATGTATTTGTAAAGCTGCTTGTGTTAAAAATGTACCAACAGTGTGTCCTGCTGGACAGAAAAGAAATACACCTGTATTAATGTTACTCAGTATAATTGGGTACCCTGGTAAAAACCTTAAAGTAGCTGGTAAATCTGTGCCAGCCTTTCCCAGGTGTGTGTGTGTGTGTGTGTGTGTGTGTGTGTGTGTGTGTGTGTGTGTGTGTGTGTGTGTGTGTGTGTGTGTGTGTGTGTGTGTGTGCATCATCACCACATTACATTCTTCCCCTCCTCTTGTCCATCTGAGTGATCCTCTGCTCAATCTTCTCCCTTTCTGACAATCTTATGCACTCATATCCTTCCCATATATAGCCCTCTTCAGGGTTTGTAGAACTGCTACTGGGCTCATTAAGACAAAGCTGGTCATATAACAATATGTGTTTTTTTTTTTTGCCAGTGAATATCCTAATTAGTTTTACTCTCTTACACATTGTTGCTTCTATTACGTTGCTAATTAATCAATTATGTGGCCACATAAGCAATGTTTCTGAGACAGCCATACACTTTTGCATTCACCCATGTATCCTGCTTTGGCCAAAACTCTTTAATTTTCAATGTAAACTTCTCTCAGAAGGCTGTTCTACATATGACTCAACACTAGCAAATGGCTTCTTACATTAGTAGTTGTTTTTTTTTTTTTATCTTCAGCTTAGAGGAGACTTCTTTGTTTTTTGATCCTCAACTTGGAGTTGAAAAAAGTGTCAGACGAATATGTAGTGTGGGGGTAAGTGGGTGTAAGCACTTTTAAGAAGCAGTAAGCAGTTTTTAGCCTGTTTGCATGGGGGTAAGCAATGCCTACACAGGTTAAGCAATTCTGGAGCTAACTAATGACACATATAGTGAAGACCTACGTATGGTTCTGCCAGGAACAATTCCTTAGTGGCTCTGCAAGTATTTCTAACTTTACTAAAAAAATGTTTCAACTGTAGAGTTGTCCAATTGTTTAATGCTCTGCTACTTTCTGATAGACAATCTTGTGACCTTCCAAGTTTTAAAAGTCTGGTTTGGGGATAAAGTAACTGGTTACAGATGCACTGAAAGTCTCCAATGTGGCATTTAGTTTGTTTTTCAACATTAATGCAGTCTACCTATCAGATGATAGTACATGTAACAATCAGACTCATTATTTTTTTCCATAAAAGAAATCTTATATAGATTTTAATAGAGGGAATTCAATTTGCAGTGAAATACACAAAACTGTTCTTACACCAGACGTAGACTGATAGCATTTCTGTTTGGGAAATGTCACTTTACTAGAAATTTCATCCCAAGGGTACTATATATGTATGACCAAGGCTTACAGTTAGGACCCTGTATTTTTATTTACTTGCTTAGTCTCTTATTTTCTTTTTTTTTTTTTTTTTTTGTTTAATCATTTTGCTAAAGTTTTTCCCCTATAATTTCTTTGCAAGCAATTGTAGCCTTTTCTTATATATTTTTATTTATTCATTTATTTATTTCCTTTGGGGACAAAGGAGAGTTCCAAAACTATGATCATTTCACTAAACTAAGATGCTACCACCCTTTGTAATTCTGAAGACATTACACTGTAAATTGTTCCATATTGACTAACATTACTGTAACCAGGTGCTTTATCATGCCTTCAGATGAGGAGGCCTGTGGCATGTTGTCTTCTGTGTATAACAATTTTTCCTAGTATAATTGCTCCCCGTGGGTTTATTTCTGACGACAACAAGATCAGTTCTGCACTTCTGCTTTGCTGTTGCAAAAGCAGGACTGAGAAGTTTATATGGAGGATGCCTTGCAGCAAAGTTTGCTAATACACAAGACACAGCTGTGCAAAGCTAGAAAGCATCGTCAATTCTGAGTAGTCAACAATATCAACCGTGTCATATGTAGGGCGAATGCAAATAACCTTCTCAATCAAGAACAGCTGAAAAACACTTCAGCTCTAGGGATATCTAATGTTCTGTTTATTAGTGGGAATAAGTACATTTTAAAGATTTTAAGAAATAAAGCAGTAAACTTCCTCAGACAATATTGTATGTAGTGATAGGAAAGAAATGGCTTCAAATTCCACTAATTTGATATAAATCAACCATACATACAAACATGCATAGAAAATCAGCATAGTAAAATAAAAGTATCCATTTTATCATGTTTTTAATTTAACATCTTCCTCTGGGTTGTCATACAGAGAATCAATTCTCTTTCTCTCTCTATGACTTCCCCTGAGGACTTTTTTTGTAACCAGTTTCGTATAAATCAACCTTAAATACAGAAAAATTCTTAGAAAATCAGCATTAATATGGTTGTTACTGATTTTGGAATCCATAAAAATTCAAACTAACTTTACTGGAATGGAATGAGAAATTATGAAATAAAACATGTTTATAGTTAATGACACTAAAAGCAGGCAACAGTCTTCACTGCCTGTTTTTCAGATATTAACAGTTAGCATGCAATATTATAGGTCTTAAACCAGCTTTTATGTCACAATAAAAACATTAAAAATCATTTGTTTTTAATGCTTTGCATATAACTTACAATGACCAAGTAACCGCATAAGGTGCAAACAACTTTCAGCAGCATTTTGTTCATCCACCTGTGAGCTTTTATATGAGGCAAAGCAGAAATATGAAAATTCTGAGAATATAAATAGTATATGAACACAGTTTAATGTTGTACTACACAAAGGTCAAGTATCAGTGCAGTTGTGCTGCCCATCATGTAAGATTTTATTCAAAATCTTTCAATAGCTGTGAGTAGCATAGTTTTGCAGTTATTAATGTAATTGTGAACAAATAATATAGCCACCTGGAGATGTTTCACCAAGATCATCCTAGCAACTCCTCTGCTGTTGCTCACTGCAGTTGACTTAAAACAGAAGTATGCAGTCCCTGAAATCAGTACCAAACAATGGCATGTGAAGAGATTTTGCTTGACAGCCCACTTGGTCCAGCAGATAGGAGTATCATTATGCGTGACACTGCAGCCTTTGTTTTATGTTCTGGCAAATTTGAGCAGACTTATTGACTGTAATTAATGACACATATAGTGAACATATGTGAATATCTAAGAATCAGTTGCTCTCTACCTACAGTTTGTCTACCAGGACTTGAACACCTTGCAAATGTAGAGGTCATGATTTTTGGCACTCTGCTCAAAAAAGGCTATCGAACTTTGATTTAGTTTTATTGCATTCAGTTGATGACAGACACTACAGCATCTGCTGCCCACATAGTGCCGTCTTTAGGCAGAGCCTGTCTGATGGACATTCCACCATAGAAAATTATAATTTAGGATACATTTGGCTGACTATACACAATTAGCTTGCTGCTGCTTATCCCACACAAAGCACTGATGTGCTGAAGTCTCTTTCTATATTGGTATTCAGAAAGAAGAATGCAGGAAATGCACTTCATGATTGTGCCTCCTAATGCATTGTGCCTGTGATGGCTGCCTTCTTTGCCTCATCTTTACTACACTTCTGTTCATTGGTTACATCCCAAATGCCTGGAAAACAACCATTATAAGGCCATTACACAAGGGTAGTACAGCCATGGAGCCTAGCAGCCACAGACCTATTAGTCTCATTAGTCTCATATGTAAACTTATAGAATGTATTAGCTCAGGCCTCATTAATCTGGGCAATGAATATTTCTTTACCTAGGACTATAATCTTTGTCCTTGTTCATTTCTTTGAAGACGTCACCAAACCAGCAGACAGTCATTAAGCTGTACATACCCCATATCTGCACCTGCCCAAGACCTTTGACACAATTTCCAAGCAGGCACTATTGATATGTAAGTGGTAATATTAATCCATATGTTGTAGAGTGGATAACTAACTGATTATCTCACAGAACCTATGTGGTAGGTGTTACAGGTGCCACCTCTGAAAGCAAAACAATAACAGTTGTATGCCACAGCATTTAGTGTTGAGGTTGCTTCTGTTTGGCATGCAGTTCTCATATCTTCAAGCCAATACTGTTGGCCTGTGGTTATTTAAGTTTGCAGACAGCTGTAAATTGAGTCTTGTTATCTGATCTTCCACTGACTCACAATTACTAAAACCTAGGTTAGACTAAGTTAATGATTAGTGCAATGATAATACTCTCAAAATCAGTGTGGAAAATGTAGTATAGTTTTATTTTTTTGGTAAATAAAACATTTCAGCTTGGTACCATATAGGAGAAACACATTTCCAACCAGACATGTTGTCAGGGACTAAGGCACTCTCACTGATCATTCTTTATCTTTTCACCGTCATGTCTCTGTGGTAGTTCAGAAAGCCTTTTATCTGTCTCATTTAATTTACAAAGGCATCTCTTCTAGATTCAGAGATGTCTTACATTCACCTTGCTCATCTCTTGTCAGATCCATTATAGAATATAATGCACCTTTTACCATGTGTATGTCTAAATCTAAACGTATCAATCAGCGTGAGAGACTTTAGAAATTCTGAACTAAACCAATCAAAGTTCTCAAGAGCCTCAGTTATCTCACTCTGTTCTCAGTCTCTTACACACTCCTCTGCATCTTGTCTTTTGAGCCATTAAAGATCCAGTCTTCCTTAACCTACCATTCCTTTACAGAATAAATTGTTCTCCAAATACTTAGCTAAATGATCTAACTCTCCATCAACACATAAATAGGATATGATATCATAGTAGACTGATATCTCAATATATGCCCCACCTGTGGAACAAATTTCCACTACATGTCATATAGAGTAACTCCCTTGTCTCCTTTAAGGTAAACGTAGATAACTGGATGGGCAGCCTGAAATTCTCCCCATTCTATCTTGTGTTGCCCTCCTTGAAGCTGAAGGGAACTTTTGAATATAGTTTATTGACTAGGCCTGTAATGGGCTGTAGTCTAATTGCATAGTACTTACCAATGAATGTAAGAACCTAAGGCATAGACTCCATCTTGTCTGCCTTGTAAATGCATTTAACATTCTGCTGTTGTTCCATGTCTCCATTTTTTCCTTTCCCTTTCCCCACCTGTCTGTCATCTATTGAAGGTATTTTTGTTTTTTTTGTTTTTGAACTTTTGTACTGCTATGCTATATGCAAGACAATAACAAAACAATAGGAGTCAGTATAACAATGCACATTTCATAGGCACGTGTTTGTACACTTTGTTTAGTTATTTGAGTTGAGTGTTTGATTTGTGTTTGTTTGCTTACATTTTTATTGAATGGTTACCCCCGTAGGATTAGCCCATTTACAGCAGAACCCACAAAACTATTCGTACTGACTAGTAGTAATTTGCTCTTCCTATTTTTTGACAAATTCAGAGAAGGAGGTCAGAATGGATGAGAAAAGGAGAAAAAGAACACTGCGTTCCCCGAATGGGACTATAGAAAACAAATTCAGAACTATGAAGATAGTTATATAAAACTGGATATAGTGGAGTTGTATTCCATTCACAAATCTTTTGTAGAATTAAAGTAGCTTGCTGATATTAGGAGGGTAAGTCCAAAATATTATGCAGTTCCATTATAGAGAAAGGTGCTACAGAACCTCATGACACTGAAGGTCTGTAAAATTCAGAAACTGTGCTTGTGTGCAGAAATGGGCACACACACACACACACACACACACACACACACACACACACACACACACACATATATATATATATATATATATATATATATATATAGTTCCCATTCACAAGCTCGAGTTACTGAAAGCTCGAAATTCATAAGCTCAAGCCCAGAATCTCAAGTTTGAGTAACTCGAAATTGTGAAGGGGAGACAACCAAAAAAAAAAAGAAAGTTTACTTACATGTATGCAGGGGGCCGAGTCCCCCTGCACTCTCCCTGCTTAAATATATCAGCTCCGTGAATGCACTATAGCGGAGGAATGGAAATTCTCCCATTGAGCGCTTCTGTATACAGTGCGGAATGGGAAATTTCCCTCATCCCCGTTGTAGTGCGATCTCGGAGTTGGTATATTTAAGTAGGGTGGTGTGGGGGGTGCAGGGGGGGGGCTTGCCCCCCTGAAAAAACATTGTAAAGGCATTTTTGAATGTCTTTTATATCCGCTTTAGAATTTTGAGTTACTGAAAACTCGAGATTCTGGGCTCGCGCTTATGAATTTCGAGGTTTCAGCAATTCGAGATTCTAAAGGAGAACTATATATATATATATATATATATATATATATATATATATGGGAGCCATTTATAATATTGAAATACTGAAATGTCGAATTTCAGTATCTCGAGACTATAAACCCGAATGTTTAAAATAGCAAAAGTTCATAATCGCGAATTCGAATATCTGGAATTCGCAGTTATGGCCTTACGCTATGTGATGTTCGGGATTGTGTGTTTATGGTGCGCGGTGCCATATGTGTATTTTTTTAGGTGTTTTGTCAGGTAAGTGAGTTTTTTGTAAGGGATTTGAGTGGGAGTTAGAGTGTGTTTGAGTGTGCTGATATGTTTGATGTGTGTGTGAGGGACTGGAGAATATGCATGTGTGAGTTTGCTTTTGTTTCCTGTTTGTGCAATCTCGGAGTTTGTATATATAATTGGGAGGGTGGGGGGCGCAGTTGTGTATGTGTGTAGTTTTTGTTTATGTTGTGTTGTGGGTGTTGTGGTGTATGTATGGTGTAGTGTATGCGGTTTGTTCGGTGTTTTGAATTTCGCGGTTTTGGGCTCTGGGTTTTGTTGTTTAGGTGTTTTGTGGATTTGTTTTCATAGTTTCGAGATACTGAAATCTGATGTTTCAGTATTTCAAGATTATGACGTGAATCCGTATATATATATATATATATATATATATATATATATATATATAAATATAGGTTTACTATCAAAATGTTAAACTGCACAATGACTTTTACTCACATTGTTGAACCATTGTCCCAAATTTGTACATGCTGATTGGTAAAAATGGCAGAACTCACCAGCGTGAAGGTCTACATTCAAAATAATTTGAAATACCTTTATCTATGAAAGGTGACATCAAACCCACAGGCTATTGTGCTGAAGTTACCATGGGAAACATATACATTTTTTACTGCACACCCCCCCCACACCCCCTCAAATTATGCATACCAATTCTGAGATCAGACTACAGTAAGGAAAAGGGTACATTTCCCGATCTGCAGTGTACCGTAATCTCCATTCAGAAATTTGAATTCATATTAGCACATGTATACTTACATTCACTAATTTAAATTCAACCACTTTCAGTTCAACATTATGAGATGTTGAAAAACACATACATATATATATATATATATATATATATATATATATATATATATATATATATATGTATATATATCCATTAACTAAATTTCAGCACTCTCCAAATAAATCCACAACCTCCACAAAGTGAAATGCTTATTTATTCAACAGCCGTCTGGCAAAAAAAATAAATAAACAGGAAACCAGTTTCACTCACTGGCGTCATCAGTGCTAACTGGACTTCCACAATACATCTTATTTAAATAAGCAGCATTTAAAGTAACAGTGCCATTTAAATATATCAAAACTGCTACAGGCTAAATAAATACATTGACTGCAAATGATTTCTATCAATCTCTAATAAAAAACTAAATTTATTTAAATAGATAATTTAAATATATTCAAAATATCACAATAGGCCACAAAAATACCCTTGAATATTCATTCAAATATGGTTTATACATACAACCTAATTTGATGATCCAAAGTTTTTCTTTCTTATCTAATAAATAAAGTTTAGACAAATTTGATAACCCATCACCAACCAATACATCTACTCCAACAAAAATAATATGTGTAGGTACATGTTCACGTTGATGCTTATACAATGCACTGCAAGGGCATTTACAATAAATATCACTAAGGTGAACTGCTGTACATTGTTTAAAGAGTCTCAAAGTTTGGCCCACATAAAAGGTCCCGCGCTGACAAACCACCATATAAACTACCCAATCAGTTGTACACATGATCAATTGTCTTATATTAAAAACCTTTGAAGTATTGACAGAAGTAAATTATTTAGTTCTTGAAATTACCTTACAATATGTACAATTACCACAAAAGGTGCTGCCACATATCTGAACCTGATCAAACTTTCGTATATTCATACCAGCCATTTTGTACCAAGAAAGATATTCCACCATATTCTTAACCTCATCTGAAACCAAAATGGCAACAATCATCAAGACAATATTCACAAAATGGATCAGTTTTCAGTACAGTAAATGCCAACATTTTCAACAACTGAAAGAATTAGTCCCATAGGCAGTGATAAATCTAGGAAAAGACCCTTGATCCCTATTCATCATATTTTTATTTCCAGCACCAAGCAATATATTCCCTAGACATATTAGATGCAAATAACCTTGTCTATATAATCTACCCTTTGTTGTAGCGCCTATTTACAATTCTGGCCTCCATTTTTTTCTGTTTCATCTTCAAAGTCATTTTTTTCAACTGCAAAACTGGGCTTTAGGTATATTCTTAATGATGTGAGCTAGATGGCAACTGCCAGCCTCAAGCAAAGAATTTTAGTAAACGGCTTTCTATAGAGACTAGTAGCTTTAGTGTCATCCAATAATTTGGTCACATTGACATCCAGGAAGTCAATATTAAACAAATCAACCTTCCCTGAAAATACCAAACCATATACATTTCCATTAAGATAATCCATAAAATTATGTCATTGTTCTAAACTTCCCAACCAAACACACCAACAATCAAGAAAACAATGCTACATAGTCAAATGTTTTTTAAAAATATTATGTTCACTATAGATTAGTGACATCTCAATGAAGCCCATGAATAAATCAGCATAAATGGAGGCAAAAGCTGCCCCATAGCAATACCTTTAATTTGAAGAAAATTATGTTCCAGCACCAGTCCCAATAGCTTCAACAAAAACTTAATATGTGATTCAGAAAAGAAAGTTTAGAAAACTTTAACCAGTACCTAACAGCCATCAATCCTCCTTCATGGGCGATACTCATATACAATGAATGTGCATCTAAAGTGCACAAATACGAACTGTTTGGAACCTGTAAATTGTTCATCGACTTCAGAAGCTCTGTAGTATCTTTGGTATAGGCTCTCCCAAATTCCAACAAAGGTTTAAATTGTTCCTCTAAATAAACAGACAATGGCTCCATTAGAGAGCCCCTACCAGACACTATCACTCTGCCCAAGGTATTTTTGGTCATCTTATGAATCTTAGGAAGAATGTAAAAATATTTTTGTTGAGGATTATCAATCAACAATTGCAACAATTTTTTCAGACTTCAACCCTCCATTTTCCTCTAACAGAAAACTATCATACCTCTCAACTACACAGATTTTTGTAGAATGTCCAGATTTTTACCTCATATTTTTGGTCCATTTTTCATAAAATTGTGGTTTTCTAGCAAATTAGTGGCATATCATTAAAGATTGAAGTTAGGAAATAATGACAGACATTTGAGTTTTAGATTTCATACCCTTCAGAAAATTCATGGTAATACAAAACCTCTTATTCTATCAGCTTTCTAGGTTTGTAAGAGCAATATTTAACATTTTCCCTATTTTTGAGCGTTTGTACCACTTTAATGTATGGCTTTGTCCAGATTTCTTGCTCTAAGAAGCTGAGAGGTATGAAACAGATATGAGTTGCATTCTAAGACTACATAAAGAAACTAGTAAATACTTTCATTTTTGATCAGTGAATTGCTGTTCTCATCCATTTAAATACAAAGGTAAGTACAGAATCAAACATATACACAGATCTAATTTGCTTTACTACACCTCAGATGGTCACCTTGCTGTTACTAATAAATGAAAAGAGCTGACAACTTTGCATCTTACAAGAGTGTGAGAGGAGGCATAGTTTGGAGTTTTTAGAGGCCTACAGCTCTGAGCACTTAAATACTTTTCACCTGTTTTGTATTGATGAAAATGTAAACGACTGAAGAAAGGCTTTTAACAGTATAAAGTAAGTATAGATTACAGTAATTTAGTCAAAAGCAAACACTGACTATGCTTTCATAGACCATCTAAAAAGAGACTAAAGACACGAACATTGTCATGTAATGAAATGTCTGGGAAAAATTCATATATGATGCATAGGTGATGTCATACTATAGGAATCCAAACTCCATTCTTTGAGGTTGAGGAGAATAAATAAAATCAGGTCAGAATACTTCAGGCAGACAGCAAATATTAGAGGTGTGATGGGGAAGAAAGCAATAACTGGGAACATATTTTCTGGGAGTGTAATGAGTAAGCAGACTTTAAAGATTCACTGTAGACTGATCTGTCAGAGATACTGGGTGAGCAAATTGGTGTAACAAAGGAAAAAAATTTTTGAGCTATAATAAAGAATCAGAATTGCCTAGACATAGCCTTGCTGAGTCTAATTATGGTGGCTGCCAAAACAGCAGTTACTAAAACATGTAACTCAAAGTCTAAACCAATTTTACTAGAAGTAGCAAATATAGTAAGAGAAATAAAACAACAGGAAATGGGATCTTTAGAAAAAGGTACGAGCAAATTACATATGAAAAATGGGAACCGTGGGAACAATACATGCAGGGGATGAACGAGATTTAAAAGAAGGCAGGATTTGAATGAGCTATGCAATGTTTAACTGACAATGACTGGGTAAATTATAAGTGATGCATCATGTGTACAACTACAATTGTGTCAATGTAGTTTGTAATATACAATGTTTGCAAGTAAGGTTGTATCAATATGGTTTGTTTCCATTTATATAAGTGTAAGATTGCCTATGTCATATGTGATAACTTAATAAAGATGTTATTGTTTAAAAAATAATAACAAATTAAGATATAATAAGGAATGCCTAGAGTGATTCTGTTGCAGATATATTTGTAATGTCTAAACAATAAAGTCCAAGGAGGCACTGGAGACTTGTAAAAAGGAGGCACTGGAGATTTGTATAAAATACTGGTTTACATTCAAACTGTCACAGGAAAATAAAAATAAAAGTCCACTTGCCTTGAAGAAAAACACAACAGCGCCTGTGGTTTCTTTCCACCAATTAAGATAAAATGTATATCTTCCCACTACAGACATTGGAGAACAGCAAAAGCAGGGCAAATGTCTGTTAAAATCCTTTGAAGTACAGTACCTACAAACCTTTAGCCTTCTTCTTTAAAGTAGAAGCAAGAGTGGTCAGTTATCTACTCCTGGATTACAATGATAGTGTGACACCTCAAGAAAAATTTGATAAATGGTATGCCCGCACTTAAAAAGTCAACAGAGTGGCAGGTTTCCATCGCATCATGATTGATTTCATAGAAAATCAATCATTTTATGAGGGACAGGGCAAACATTTGAAACAAAAGCAGAAACATTCTGTGAAAATAGGTACAGTTGATCAGTATGGGTAGCACTCCAAAGGGAATGTCTAATCACAATAACTAATTTAAGGATATGAATACTTTTTAGGGGTGTGCGATTTTTTATGATGCAATTATAATTTTCTGAATGTTATTATAACTGTCTATAAAAAAGTCTCAGCAGAAGACAATGTGTATTTTCAATGACTAAAACTACTTATCCTTAAATTCTTACATTAAGGCTACTTCCTTTTACCATAACATCCATAATACCAACAAACAAAATAATTAAAGAAACTGCAGTCATAGTCAACTTTCCATCTTCAGAATATGGAAAACTATACTACCTCTCATAAGGTGGAAGAAATGGCACCTGGAAAAGGAGGGAGCTCACAGGATTGTTAAAAAGATATTTTATAGTTATAAGATAAACTTTTAATGCTCAGTTTTCCATTGTTTACCAGAATAGGCACTTGGCTGCAATGTAATATTTTCCTTTTACATTATTTCTCAGGAGGATAGTTATCCATCAGTTATAACATAAAAGCTGAGTAGTGTTCTGTACTACATAACCAGTTTCCAGCCATTAGAGACTCTCTGGAGAAACAAATCAAGCTACAAAAGTCCAAGACCCCAGGTGGGAAAGCCATGCAACACCCCAAACAAAAAAGCACAATCAACTCAATTCAACATCAAGCAATCAAACAATACAGGTATATGAGCAGACTTGCAACATTATGAATGCTACCTAGTGGGAGAAATAGAAAAATGCAGATTCTGTAAAAAAAGAACTGGAAACAGTCACACATCTTATACTGGGTGTGATATATTCATGGCAGAGGGCCTGTATACTGTAGGGCACAATAATGTAGCACGACTGTCACACTGGGGATTGTGCAAATGCTGCAATATACAAGTAGTTGAAAAACATTGGAAATACAAACCACAACACAGTATAGAGAACGATGAAGTGTATATCACATGGGAATCACCCATTACCAATAGTTTAAAGAATAGGTGAGAGAAAACTAGATATCGTAGACATGAAAAAAGATAAAAGTCACAATGATTCTGAAATTGCTCCACCTAGTGAACACAGTGTCTTCTGTATAGAGAGACACAAAATCATAAAATAACAAGATTTGTAGGCAGAAACATAAGCAATGAGGAAGAAAGATACTCTGACAGTTCCAATTGTAGTAAGAGCACTGGGTCTAATAAAAAAAAAAAAAAAAAAAAAAATTACAATCATACTTAGATATGCTGCCAGTACATGTAACCGCTATATGAATTGCAGAAGTAGGTAATTCTGGCCATATAGCAGGTCCTGTAAAGAGCACTCTTAGCTAACATCAAAGACTGAAGTAATTCTAATTTCATTAACTTTAATCATACCCTGAAATAGGAATGAGGTTCATTCCTGTCATGGTATTAGAAACCCAAACAACTTGGATAAATTAAACTAACAGAGTCCATAATACCAACAAGCAAACAAATTAAAGAAATACAGCCATACTCAACCTTCCATCTTCAAAATGTGGAATACTATGCTATCTCACATAATTTGGAAGAGATGGTAAAATATAACACATTTGCTAACAACCACTGGGAAGGAAGCTCATACAGTGATTAAAATGGGGATCTTTATAGTTATAAAAAGATCTTTGATACCCCAATCTCACATTTTTGCCAGAGCAGTGACATGGTTATAATGTAAAATATTCCTTTTATACTATTTATAAAGCATAAAGAGTTATGTAGCAGTTCTAATATATATTTTACCACACAATTAGCACTTCAGACATTAGAGACTTCAGAGAATGTTGCAAAAGTCTAGCCCCTCCCCAACACACACACACACACACACACACACACACACACACACACACATGCAATTCAGGCCACTCAGACGTCTGCGTACACTATCACCTGCAGCCATACATATACCCACACACACACCCCACCACTACCTATCTGCTAAACTCTGCAGCACTTACCTCTAACATGACTGGGTAAACATGAGCTTTTGACCATGTTCATTAACATGGGCAGCTGTATAAATGTCTTACCACAAGCATTTCTTGGAGGAGACCATATGGCTAATTAGCATACTCTGCACCCCTCCCCCCAGCCCATTGTGGTACTTCCCACTTTGTGGTACAGCACTGTGGTAGGGCTGTCTCTGAATCAGAAATGGTTGCTATGAGGTCTGCACAAGGCTTACACTTAGCAGTAACCTTTCTGAATTGGCTCCTATGTATTTGACATTAAATAAGTTGATGCTGCAAGCCTTCATTAAATAGTACTTGTAATAATCTTGAAGTTTATTAGTAGTTTACTTTTTTCTTGTTGTTGTTTCTCTTTTTTATATTACACTTATTTTCAATAAAGTTTAATGAACCTACCCACCTATAACCTGGACATGTATTTTTATGTACTTTCTGATTTAGGTACACTGCAAGATGTTGTTTTCCCCAGATAACTAGTGTAAGTTTTCTTTATACAGTTCTCAGCCCTCTGCACCACATGCTTTATTTAGTTATATACTGAAGAAATGAATACAAAGAAAAGGCTACTCTGTAACTGCCAAACTGCCACCCTGTTAAGATGACTACTTAAAAAAAAGTTATGTACACTTTAAACTGTTCAAAATATAAAACACTTATTTGAAAGTACTTGTACAAATGTACCATCTTCAGCAACAGCAGCACCACCACCACCACCATAATATCTCCCTGAATTTAGAAGTCATTTCTCTTCTTTTGGTGCTCTGTTAACTTTTCTTTAATCTCTTAATTCAGACTGTTATAAAACTGTAAACTAAAAGCTTCAGGAACAGTGCCTAAAGTCAAGGAATACCTTTAAAGAACTATATTGACTAAGAACAATCCATGATAATGGCACTTTTGGTATAGTGTATTATCTGATCAATAGAAATACATGCTTTAGATTACTAAGTATTGATTTACAGTTCACCAGCAGCACCACCCATCTGCCCTTCAGGTGGTCTGGTGTAGATGGGCAGTTTATATTTATAGAAATAGTACACCTTTCTATCTCTGCATATGTCAGTGATGTTTCTGAAAATTATAAGAAGAGATGAATATAGTTTTTCCCGGGCAGTTCTCCTAGGATAACCAATGCTTTCTGTTTATATATCAGACAACATCAGATGCATTTCTTGCATCAACCAATAATCCACACAGAAGCATCCTATTACCAAAGCTTGAACATCAGTGTCTGCTTGACCCTGTGCATTCCCTGCCCACATGTAGCAAAGCCCACATAATCATAAAAGATCATTTTCAGGATGGCGGGGTCTAAATAATGAGCCCAAATGGCTACCATCAATTTTGTAATCTGAACTATGCAAACACTAAACTTGTTCAGTATTCCCCTTCATCAATTGGATTAGATACAGAGAAATTAGGGATGTAGTGTACAGCACCACATAAATCTTAGATCTTCTCAAAGACTTACAGAGTATGGAATCTTCTGGGATGACGTGTACATAAATCATAGTTATGTTCAAAAGTCCTTACTTCATCAACATGATAATCCTTGTCCTAGAAATCCCTCTGAGTTACAAAGTGTTTGTTTCTGTCTACAGCGTTGTGTGTGCACTTGTGCGCGCATGTGTGTGTGAGTCTGTGTGTATGTCTGTGGGTGTGTGTGCACACACATCTGTGCATGTGTATGCGTGTATGCTTCTGTATTTGTGTCTATGTGTATATTGTGTTTTCCTCAGTAAACTGTGCATTGCTGATATGGACTTACATTCATGTTATTAGTACACACAATAACAAAGCACTTGTTCAGTGATACTTTGTAAATCAAAATCCTCTTTTACGTACATCCAGTGCTCTGTAATGCTTTAACTTACAGGTTGTGTTCCATTTTTATGATCCTTATCACTGGCAGAGCAACATTCTTCTGCAAAGCAAATTTGCCTCTGTAGTTTCTGGCCTATCATCTTTTCAAAACAAAAGAAATAGTTCCATCTGAATCTGTTTTTAAAAAGTATTATTATACATAGATACCAGAAATAACAATGCTAGTATTTGTTTATACACAATATGCATTGTCTGATTTTCCAGTCTTAAAATAGTGATGTTTGTCATGAGTAATGCAAAAGGGTGTTGATGGTCACATATTTCTTTTTCCATTGATGGAAGTACAATCCCACATATACAAGGGTTCTACTTAAAAAACAAAGGTGCAGAATCTGTTGCTTCTTTAGAAATATCACAGTGCTAAAATGCAACACTAATTAATAAAATGGAAAGGAAATTTATAGAAATCTTATTCCTCAGAATTGAAAACAGCTTTGATACATGATAGTCATGAGATTATGACATGAATACAGAACTCTGTTTTCTATTAAGACCAATATGTTTATATGGATATAGATATTATGTGTGTCGGTGTATATGTAGGTATGTGTGTGTGTTTGTGTATATAAAAATCTGTGTGTGCGTGGTGCGTGTGTTTCTGTGTGTGTGTGTGTGTGTGTGTGTGTGTGTGTGTGTGTGTGTGTGTGTATATACACACACACACACACATATATATATATATATATATATATATATATATATGTGTGTGTGTGTGTGTAACTATGTATATATACACACAAAGTCACACACACGCATATATGCAGCAGCTGACTGCAAATTATAATTTTATACCATTGAAAGTTTATGCCATTGAAATAAAAAATAAATAGACTTGAAGAAGAAAAATCACAGTTATGGCTCCACCATTAAAGTTCATACAGTTTTTCACTTTTAAATACGTTTTTGAACTTTATTGTTGCCTTTTAAAAAATTATACTTTTAACTGCATTTATACAGAGACTAATAGTTATTTTTTTTTAATTTAATTTTGCTCAAGTTGAAAGAACTTTTTTGAAAGAACTCATGATTGCCATTTCCCAGTCAAATGAAGGTGGCAGAGAGATGCCAGGATGCCAGCACAGAAGACTGGAATTTAGGACTAGCCTTAGGTGAAACAGAATCACATCAAAGAATTGCACTGTGTCTCCACTGCCTACTGTCCACCACCGTCCACTACCCAGTGCCCTCTGTTTTTCTGCATCCTGGCTTTCCCGCACTATCCACCTAGAGATCATATGAGGTACATTTTACAGCTTTTTTCAACCATTTGAGCCAATGAGCTTGGACAAAAGTCATAACTGAGGAAAGAAACTCAATTTTTTTGTTTGATTTTCTTTCAAGCAAGAAATAAATTGTGCTGAAGGTTTAATGTTCAAATTTTTCAACCTAGTAGTTTGCATTTAACTGAGAAGGCAAACATTTACATGGATACAAAAAAAATCATATCTGGAAATAGTCCCTGACTCCTATGTCCCCTGAAAATATAGTTACTTTACATGTAACCCTTGGTGCTTGATTGGGATGAAAGTAAGCGAACAAATGGCTGCAATTATATAGTTAATTTTATTGCTGTTATATATAACACTTCTTCCTATAAAATAGAGTAACATTCTATGGACTCCTCTAATGTTTGAATTGTATGGGTATGAACATCTGATGTGTGATTGTAAAGAAAGTGAAAAAAATAAGGATCACAGTAATATATTAACTGAGTACATCTCAGAAGTCTGGTTTTAATAAAATAAAAAATGAAATAAAATAATAGCCAGAATAAAAGCCACAGCAAAGTATTTCTTCTATGTTTCACACAAACATACAGCCACAACAAAGTACTGACACATTATTAGTCCTGCAAATCTGTCCACCTCCAGTAATATCTGATTACCTGCCATGATTAAAACAACAAAATACATCACCATACCACTGGCTGAAGATTCTTACTGCTGTTTCTAATGTAGCCATAACATCTACTTTACTGTTTGCAGTTTGTGGGCTTTCTGCTCCTTGTCATTCCATTCACAACCTAGACAACAATGAATCTATAATGATCAAAAATATGCAAGTGTAACATTTTTTACAAAGGGGGCAATCCTCCCTGCACCCTCCCCATCTGCCTGTTAATAATATATACTAGCTCCAATATTGCACAACAGCAGTGTAACAAAAATTGCCCTTATCCTGCTGCAATATGATACCATACAAAAGGATGCCAGCAAATACTCCACTTGAAAGAACATTTGATTATATGAGCATTCACTTTTTTTACAACAGTAAAAAACATACTCTTTAATGAGTGTTTGATTTCTCACATTACAATCATATACAAACATATATGTATATATATATATATATATATATATATATATATATATATATATATATATATATATATATCATATAGCTAGATAGATGTAGGTATCTATGGGGTTATAAGGATGAAACCCCTCAATGGGATTGCAAGGGACTTGTCACTCTGCAAAAATGGTTATTTTTGTTATTTGCATCTGGTTGCAGCTTTCATAGATTACTTTATCAGGTTGAAGCTGTAACCGGTTGCATCTCAACAAGCCACTGTAGAACTACAGTAGCACTGCCAATAAGGGGTAGAAAGGAGGGCATGGAAAGGCAAACAATTCACAGTAAAATAGGCTAGCTAAAGGGTAAAATGATGGTATGGGCAGCAAATTCTATTACTGAAAGGGAATTGTCAGAAGTGATTAAGAAAGAAAGCATGGACTTCTTTTAAATTAAATAGCAGAAAGAAAAAAGGAAGGGGCAGAAATGACCAAGATGAACAACATTAGAAGTGAGATGACAATATGGGAAAAAGAAAAGGTACTAAATAAATAGTTTGCTTTAGTCTTTACTAAGTAAAAAGAGGGGGGGATGCCACACTGAAAGATACCCACATCAGAATGAGAGAAACAGTGGGTACACAAAAGAATAGAGAACACAATTTAGAGGGAGTTGACTATTTTTAGGAGGATAAAGCACAATTACTAGATAAACTTCCTTACAAAGTCTTCAGAGATCTGCTGATTCCCTGAGATCTTCATTTCTCACAATATTTGCTTCTCTGGACCCCTGTCTAGCAGGGCGACTGACATGATCCCCGGGGTGAATTTCCTATCTCCCATCCAATCATCAAGGTTCCTTTTGAAGAGGACCAATGAGGCACTCTGCTTGACATGTATGGGCAGTCTATTCCAGAGTATGGGGAGTCTCTGGGTCAGGAACCTATCCCTCCAGCATGTTTTGTTCATTTTGATGACAAGGTTTAGATCCCTGGAGTGTGTGGCTCTGAGGGATTGGGATTTCTTTAAGTGGAGCATGTCCAACAGCTCAGGGTTTGACATGGCCTTGTATGTTAAGTAGAGATTGCCTCTGAGTAGACGATATGCCACAGAGTATAGCTGGAGTTTTTTTAGATGGTCAGCATATGGCATCTGCTTTAGGCCTGTAATTCTTTTAGTGAGGTATTTCTGTGGCCTTTCCATCTGTTGCAGATGTCTTGTCAGGTACATACCAAATGGGGCATTATACTCTATAATGGGTCTAATGAGGGATGAGTAGAGTGGGACAATGACCTCCTTTTTTCTGTATGAAAAGCCGTTAGTGATGAGGTGTGCCACATAGAAGGATTTCTTGACTGTTGTGGCGATGTGATTATTGAAGGTGAGACCACTGTCCACCTGTGTCCCTAAGTCGCTCATCACACTTTCAATGTTTAGTGTCCTGCCACCTATGTGGTAATTCATGGGTACATGTTTTTTTTTCCAAAGGGGATAACTATACATTTCCTGGCATTAAGCTTGAGCCCATGGCTCTGGCACCAGGCATTTGTTTCTGTAAGGCCCTTTTGTAGAATATCCACATCATTTGGGGATTCAGTAATGGCTCCCAGTCTGCAGTCATCTGCGAACTTTGTTAGCCAGAGTCCCTTAGTGTTGGCCTGTACTTCAGAGAAGTAGATGCCAAACAAGATTGGTCCCAGGCTTGAACCCTGAGGTACTCCACTTGTCACTTGTCTGGAGCTGGATTTGAAGTTGGCTACTTTTACAGTCTGGGTTCTGTCAGTAAGCCAGTTGGCAACCCATCGAGTGACGTAGGGATTTATGCACAGCTTAGTAAGTTTATCTATGATTCCAGAGTGGGGGATGGTGTTGAAGGCCTTGGCGAGGTCCAGATAGGCTGTGTGAACTGCCTTACCCTCGTTCACAGCTCTGGAGACTAATTCAAAGAAATCAATCAGATTCAGGAGACAAGATCAGCCCTTCACAAACCCAAACTGGGTGGGGTCCAATGTTTGAAGGTTGCCAATGTCTTTGTTTATAAGTTCCATGATAATGCGTTCCATGCCCTTTCAGATCAGGCTTGTCAGACTGATGGGATGGTAGTTCCCGGGATCCAAGGCAGATCCCCCTTGTGGAGTGGGATAACTGTAGCTGTGCGCCACTCAGTGGACACGAAGACTGAGGTGAGGTTATGATTAAACATGACACTTAGGTGAGGTGCCAGTTTATTTTGTAGTTCATGTAGTACACAGCCTGGGATGTCATCTGGTCCCATGGATGCTGTATTCTTAGCTTTGGAGTGTGCGGTTTCTACCTGTGTGGCCATGATTACCGGAATTTGGCAATCTTTTGGTATTGAGATGGGCCCTTTAGGGGGTGAGGGGGGGTGAAGTTGGCACTAAATCGATCTGCCAGGATATTGGCACTATTCTTGGGATCAGTATATTTAATGCCATTCTGTTGTAGCTCAGAGCAGATCTGAGCATTGCCATTTAGATTCTTGACATAACTATAGAATGCCTTGTGGTTGTCTTTGGAATCTTTGGCAATTTTATTTTCGTAACTAGCTTTTGAGGATTTTATGAGAGATCTCAGCTTCTTACTGAGGCTGGTGAGGGAGTTTTTTGCATCCTGGGATTTTCCTCTTTTCTGCAACAGTTTCTTCCTTCTGTTGTATAGTTTGTTTATAGCAGGGGACCACCAGATTGGCTTCCTTTTTTGGAGAAGAGCATCTTGGTTCTATTTGGGATGGCACAATTCATGCATGAGTGGATGTGCTTGTACAGTGCCTTAGTGTAGGATTCTGCAGTCGAACTTTCAGATCCCGTCTGCATGGGTGTCGTGAAGTTTGTCACTTCTAACTTCAGTAGCATGAAGTTGGCTTTGGAGAAGTTTTTTAAGGAGGTTTCCTTACTGGGGGGTGGGGATGGGATGTGGATGTCAAGGGTGATTTGCTTATGGTTAGACCTTACCAATGAGGGGGTGACCACTGGTGTGGAGCATCTATCCCCCAAGTTGGTAATGACCAGGTCTAGGATATTGGAGCCCCTGGTGGGACAATGGATTAGTTGATCCAGGGCATTGGAATTTATGAATTCCAAGAACCGTTGGGAAAAGGAGTTGGTACCCGAGTAGTTTTCCCAGTTAATGGCAGGGTAGTTGAAATCACCCAGTATTAGGGTGTTTGGTTGTATCTTAATATTTTCCAGTATGTTTAGAAAGGTGTAGTGAGAATCTTGGGGCATGGTGGGGGATCTGTAGCAAGCTACAATTTGGATTGCAGTCTTACCTAGTGTTAGTTGCACCTGGAGAATTTCAGATGCATTGTGTTGGGCAACTAGCCTGGAGGTGTGAACATCCTTGGTGAATATGGACACTCCTCCACCTTTAGTGTTTCTGTCTTGGTTTTGTGTCCGAAAAGTGTGGTAAGAGTTGTAGCTTGGTATTGCAGGGGAGCTCTCTGGAGCCTTGAACCAGGCCTCAGTTACTGCACAGATATCGATGTTCTCCATTTTTAGGAGTGTCTCGAGAGAGTGCATTTTGAGGTTTAGACTTCTAGCATTGAGTAGCATTACCTTCAGATTTTGCATGCTTGTATCTGTTACGGTGGTGGTTTTATCCTTTGAACCTTGCCTAAAAAAGGCACTATAGGGGTGGCAAGAGCTTTAGTCAGTAACCTGAATCCAGGGGTGACAGGTGCAGACCATCTCTGGCAAAACATTGTGGTTTGTCGATCATGTCTTCCCAGGCAGGCAAACACTGGATCCCCTTTGAATGACACCAGAAGCTTAGATAATTGTTGAAGTCAATCATTTTGTCCTTATACTGAGGTAACATTCTGGGCAAAGGCAGGATGCTACTCAGGGCTAGGGTCATACCTGTCTGGGCCACATGATCCAAGACCTCTTCCATGTCTCTTTTCATGTAGCCCAGGGAGGTATGTCTCAAGTCATTCACTCCAGCATGGACAATGACAAAGTCGTATTTGTACTTTTTGTGGAGTGACTTGAGTGCATGCGTTATGTGGTGGATCATGGCACCCGAAAGGCAGCTGACTGTAATTTTCTCCTTGTTCAGCCTGGTGAGTGGGACATCATTTTGCCTGACTATAGAGTCACCTATGACTATAGTGTTGGGTACATTGTCTTGCCTTAGGGGCTGTTGTTGGGTGGCACACTGGTGTTGTGAGCTATGTGTCACTTTGGTTGTGACTGGTGTTTGCGTTTCAGCTTCAGAGGTCCTTGTTGCTTGGGCAGGTTAATGTTAAGGGCCTCTGCATATATGGGTTTAGTGTTGCTATGTGTGGGTGTTAATGGTGTGGGTTTTGAAGGGCTATGAGTTGCTAGATGTGTAGTACATTTGTTAACTGGTTGCAACTTGTCAATGACCAATAACTAGTATAGAAGTGGATGAAGATGGAATGACATTAAATGTAATAGCTTGGTATTAAATCCAATTACCAACAAAACTGTTAACATAGCAAGAAGTGGTAGGGAAAGTCATGGAGAGAATCTTGACAGGCAGGCTCATATCATTCCAGGAATATAACAGTCTCCAGGACAACAAACACATTGGGTTCATGGCCAGTAAGAGGCCTCAGTCTAACCTTATCTCATTTTATGACTGGGTTACAGGTAATGTGACAGGAGACTACCAGAATATACTGTATAAAGACTTCAACAAGGCCTTTGAGTTTGGCCTGTACTGGATAAGACAACTGGGGGGGGGCTGGGGGTGTACTAAGACTGACAAAATGAATAGCTCCATCAAAGATTACACTGAGAGGGGAGCAATGACAGAAATCAGAAAGGTGACTACTAGAGCGCTCAGAAACATGGTTAGGGAGGGGCAAAGACAGTAGCTACCTTAGGTGCAAGGTATCATTGCGCATGAAGATCAGATCTGTATTCTAATAAGTTTTGCTTCTCACACATGTGAAGTATAGCAGAAGGGTAAAAGGACTTAGAGCTCCTTCTTAGGAGGGAAGGAATACAAGATATGAGGATGGATTTTTGCTCTCATACAGAGGATGAGGGCAGCAGGCCTAGGTGCTCCTCCTTAGGAAAGAAGGAAGGCATGCCAGACTGGAGAATGGACTTTTGTTTTAGGACATTAGGACCTGGTGTTCTTTCTTAGGAGAGAAGGGGAGAAGTGATAGATCATAGAACAGACTTTTCTTACTCTTCATCCTAGCATTAAAGGGTTCCAGGTCAGGAAGTGGCACTGAGTGTAAGTGAGCCAACTATGACCCCAGGGACTACTGTTCTAGGTCAAATATTCTTCACTGTGTTTGTCTCGGGCATATCTTCAGGAAAAGATAACTAAATTTGCCTCTTTGTTGATGACACAATGATAGGTGCAGCAGTGTAAGAAAGCAGAAGAGTCTCTTAAATGATTTTGAAAGGTTAAATGTGGATAGAAAAGTAGCTGTTGAGATTTAGTGCAATCAAATACAAAGCACTGGATTAGCCCATACAAATCCTGGTGTGAGTATCAGCTGCAGGGAATGGAATTAATAACAGAGCACAAAATCCATATGATGATGGCAATCACATCTGAACTGGGCCACTAATAGCAAAGATAGACTGCAATGGCAGCAGTAAACAGAATGTTGGGAGTCTATTAACAGGAAGATAGATTTAAAAAGAAAAGAGGTAATAGTTACATTCTCAATGGCTTGGAAAGAACACACTTTATGTGCAGTTGTGGAAGCCACACAAGGAAAATCATTTTAATTTGCTGAAAGGAATTCAGAAGAAAGAAGAAAGTTGCCAGAATGATCCATGAGGTTGGGGGGGGGGGGGTGGATATGAACAGAGGCTAAAGGTAATATAAATCTTTTCACATGAGCCCAGAAGACTCAGAGAGTTATGATACAAGTGCACATGATCATGTCAGGGAAATAGGAGAATGCCATTTTGAACAAGAAGATAGCACAGGCACCAGATTGCATGGATTAACTACTTTCTGGATCGCCAAAAGAACTTTGTCACATAGAGGGTTGTGGATCCATGAAATTGGCAGCCAGAAGAGTAGTGAAGGCAAAATCCACAGAGGCATTTGAGAGAGTATTTCTAAGGTGGAAAAGGGATAAAGGAGAAGGTAAGGATGGAAGGGAGATAGAATGTTTAAAGCTCTTCAGATGTCATTTTAGAGAAGCTTATTTTCTCCTTTTGCCATCAAGCAAATGCAATGTAATGTAAACTTGTGCATACTCAATGATTTACCTTGAATCTTTTCCTTAAATAATGTCAAAATTAAATGCCATATTGGTCTACTAACAGAAAACACAAAGACACTAGAATTTAGAGGTGGTATAACACATTTTATTTCAGCAACAAAGGTTTTACAATTAAACAAGCTTCAGTAAAATCTATGTTGGTCCAGCCAAAGGTAATACAACACTTATGTATTCCAGTGTCTTTGTGTTTTAAATAATACTAAGTGATTTTTAACATACACTGTTAAGGTACAAAATAACTTTCACACAAGACAATTTAGCAGCGAATAACAATCTCTTTTACTGCACAGAGAAACATGCACGAGGGAAAGTAGGAAATCAAGGTCCGGTGTACACAAACTACAGTTTGCATGATTTTTATACTTTATTTATTAAAAGCAATATTATTGTAGCAATCACAGAACAACCACTGACCAATAAAAAAATGAACATTACAGCATTAATTTTACTAATGTATCCTGACTACTTTACTTTGTAAAGGCTGAGGAGACGACGGCCTAGAGGATATAATTTTATCTCTGATTGTTATTTTAAATAAAGTGTGTCTAGTGTTTTAAGGTAACTGGTCATCCTTTTTTCGTGGTTACTGATATTTTTGTTTTTGGTGGTTGTGGACTACTTGTTTATGATATACCATATTAGCCACAAGTTCCGAATTCCATAATAGAACTTTCTACTCAAAACGAATTTTATACTTTTATAACCTTGTCAGCACTTTGTTATATTAGACAGGAAGCAAATCAACAGATACATACTGAAGAACATTCAAGATTTCACTCTACAAATCTCAAATTTCAGTATTTCGAAACCATAAAGGATAATCCACAAAACAGCGAAAGCTCAAAACCATGAAATTTGAAATCCCGAACACACAGCATACACCACACATACACCACAATACCCACAGTACAAAACAAAAAAACACACAAAAACATAACGCCACACATCTACAAACCTACACTACAAATAAGCAGGGGGGCAAGCTCCTCTGCACCGCCCATGTGGGGGGCTGTGCCCCCCATACCTCCCCTACTTATATATGCTAACTCCGAGATCGCATAAACAGAAAAAGAAAGTAAACTCACACCCAAACATTCTACAGTCCCTCATGCATATGCACACAAACACACACACACACACACACACACACACACACACACACACACACACACACACACACACACACACACATCACACATACAAACACCAACACATCCAACACTCATACTTTCACCTGCCTACCCTAACCCACACGTACAACTTGCAAACACACTCACATACACTCAAACTCCTACCCAAAACCCTTACAAAACACTCAATTACCTTAAATTCCACCTAAATCCACACATGACACCAAACACCATCCACACAAAACACCACACGTAACGTAGCATAAAGCCATAACTGCGAATTTGAGATATTCGAATTTGTGATTATGTACTTTCACTGTTTTAAAAATTCGTCTTTATGGTCTTGAGATACTGAAATTCGAGATTTCAGTATTTTGAGATTATAAAGGGGAACCAACTATATATATCTATATCTATCTATCTATCTATCTATCTATATATATATATAGAGAGAGAGAGAAAGAGAGAGAGATTTTTTTTTTTGATTTGACAATGACTACAAGTTTTCAGATGAATGGATACTCCTTCACTTGCTATCAGACATTTTTACATGCTGTTTCTTTCTCTCCCTGACATGAACAATCTTTATACATGTGTTTCAAAAATAGTGTACACTTAGTGTAGGCTTTATTGAATCCCAGGGTCAGTCTTATTTGCAATGAAAACATGTCTGCATCTTGCTGGAGCAAAAACACAATCTGAGTACTGTAAATAATCACCAGTACTACATTTTATACTGTGTGTACTTCTACACCCCACCCCCTAATCCTTTATATACATTATCACATATTTTTCTAAAATCTTGCAACATTTTATTTTCGCCTTCTACTGTGCAATGATTTTTACTAATAGTGGTCAGTAATGAGTCAATTGTATGCAGCTGCAATGCAATATTCTTTCTGGATTCTAATAATTTTAAAATGCATGCATGATCAAGAAAAGCTGATGGCCCAACATGCTAATTATAATGACTATAAGCATTAAAAACTTTAAAATCCCTCCTCTCCATCCAAAGAAAAGTTTGGTCACCCATGCTCATTGGGAACTACCAGCTTTTTTGGCATGTGAATAGTCAGAAGCTTTCTGAATTATTTCTAGGTGACTTCAGATGGCACTGGTGTTATCAGGAATAAAAGAGCAGCATTCCATTTTGATGAATATGCACACAACACCTTTAAACACAAGGGTAAAGTCAAGTGCCATGTGATTTTGTAGCACCACAATGTGCATTGCAGTCAGTTCTTGGGTTATCAAACTAATAGACTTAAAAGTGGAATTACTTAATACTTTCAGGAGCTTAGAAAACTTACTAATCTCCTAGATAGATCAGGACAATGTTTGCTCTACAAATGACGCCATTACCAAGATCCATGCCCTTTAAACGCAGTTTTTTTAGAGCACTATGATATACCTAGTAGGCATTTATTTTACCAACTAGGTTAGGAATGTCTTAACAAATCTTTCCTACTGGAAAAGCAGCTATGTTGACTAGCTGGAATAACATGACCTATATAACAACAACCAGTCCAGTCTACAGGTAACCGAAAATAAGCTTGATTTCCACAAATGTAGTAATATTCCTGCAATGCTACCATGCGTATCTTCCAGCCCTATTATAAATCTTCCAGGTGAAATTGCAGGCACTAATTCTGATATCTTTCCATCTTTGCAATAGTTAGCATGTCACTGACAGTTGAAGTGACATTATGGAAAAGGGGGTAGAAACGTGCTAATTCTTCCGATTTTTAGCAAGAAAAATAAGGTTAAATGCAGTAAGAAGCTCTGTGAATCAGTTACTGGCAAAGGAATCAATGGAATGCCTGCATCATGTGCAGTAGGGATATGCACACAAACTCAGCAGGTACTAGTGTTGAGGGTATGTGTATAAGTATGCAAGGCAGCAGAAGAAGTCCTAAATCTAGGATGCTATTCAGGTGCTCTTGAGTCAGTTCTAACCCAATGCTCGTTAGAAGTTTTAGAAAAGCATGTATGTCTTTTAAGAAATGATTTAGCACTTTCAGTTCCAAAGATACAGAGGATATAGCACTTACAGTTCTGGGTAGCAGAAGCAGGTGAAACAAAATTATCATAAAAAGCACAGTAACTGCAGTGATGATTGGTTAGCAGGAAAAACAAACGGGGCTGGAGAGGATTTTGAAGAATCTGTAAGCAAGAATGTTTGGTGAGATGTTCATTGGGCAAACAAAACTGATCACCAACAAGTCATCAACCAATGGCCTTTATAGTGGATGACTTCAAAAATGAATGCTGTAGGCAATGTCTAAGTTGGTATCTAAAAGGCATGGTTGAATATGTTTAAATGTTGGAATTTGAAGCAAGAAAAAGATTCCTGGGGTTGAAAAAGAATCACTGGAAGTTGAATCAGACCAGGATGAGGTAGCAGAATCATGGAATTTAACATCCTTGTCGGGTAGCGAGACTAACTTAATTGCATTCAGTTCAATGCAGTCTGGATGGCAAACGTGGAATCAGGTTGGATGTCTAACAGTTTACAGTTAGCTCTGGATTTGATTTGGATGGCAAAACTGTATGGGCTATCAAGTCTGGGTGCAACAATGTCCCTGGTTTGCTGTCTGGTTTAGTTGGTGAGAGGTTCTGCTGATTCATGTGGTCTGAAATCAGCAGTGTCTCATTTGTACTCATCACAAGTGAGGAGCTTTTTGACATACAATACATTGATCCAGGTGTGGAGGCCTTCACAGTGGATGGCAGTAGCAGTTCTGAGCAAAACCAAGTATAGCTATTTCCATCTTGGGCTAAGTCAGTGCCTTCAGGAATGCACTTTGATGTCCACAAAGTCTGTGGGGCACAAGTCATGATGATCCTACTCTGTTGGTCAATGAGTTGCATGCAGAATAATACTATGGCATTTCTGCAAAGGAGAACATAGGGATTTACAGCATGGCTTCATCAATATCTTGGCGATTCTGAATTCTTAGAGAGAGAGGTAGCAGGCATTCTCATGGGTCTGCCCATGAGGATTTCATAAATGGACAATGTTCTAGTGGCTCTGCCCATGAGGATTTCATAAATGGACAATGTTCTAGTGGCACTAACATACTTCTAAGACTAAATAAAAGTAATGTCAATGATGCTAGCCACTTAAGACCAGTTTTTTCACAAACGTTAGCGAGTCTAAGCTTATTATCTAATTAGCTCTCCCCACTATCCCAGAAGCTTGCAGTCTACAGGGACAATGGAAATGCAACTTAACATTTAAGATTCTACAAAGTTGCTGCATTACTTAACTAGTACAGTTGGAGCCCTGGTCAGACTGAATGCTACTGGGAACACAAAATCTAAGAATGAGTTCAGTTAATATTTTTTTTCAATGACTGAATAGGTGCAGGTAAAGATTTAGACGCATTATGTTCTAAACAAATTACACAAGTATTTACAAAATGTTGAGCAACTTCTGAGAGATGAAGAACATGCCACTCAACGGAAATGTGTTTTATTAATGCATTGTTCCCAAATGGAAAGGCAGTGGTAGGTTTTTGCCAATTGATTTAGGAAATATAATGGAGCTACTTGTTGACCATCTGGAACAAGAGGTCTGGAGCGTGACTGTAGCCATCAGTTATCCACCTCCTTCTTTCAGAGTCTTCTGTTTGGTCTTGAAAAGACAATAAATACTTTACAGAAAAGTTGTTCAATTACTGCGAAAATACAGCCTGAACAGGATTAAAAAAGGCAACCTGTCTTACTGCCATATCAACAAAAGTGTAACAAACGAATCATCTGTGTTATGTGTAGCAAAGTTCACTACAGAGCCTTCCCTTGGTAATAATAAAGCATCTAACAATACATTCACAAAACAGCATTTTTAATAACTGTCCCTGCTGATGTTAAATAACCCCTTTCTTTCTAAAATATAGCAAATTCATGAACTATACCATAAGCATAACGACAATCTGTAAAATTAATTACTGTCTGAATTTTGCCAGTTTTATAGGTTTCTTTTATAACTACAAGCTCAGCCACTTGAGTAGGCACATTTTCATTTAACTGTCTAGTTAATACAATTCTGTCTTGCATGCAAATGGAAAAAAGGTTGTTATGAGTTCACCATCATTTGTTTGAATCCAGGAGCCATCTACAAAAAGAATTAGATCTGAATTCTGTGAGGGAGCATCTTTCAAATCTAATCTAGGATGAAGAACAGTGTTAGTAACAACTGCACAATTTTGGGGTTCTCCTTCGTACACTCTAGGGATTAAAGAAGCAGGGTTATGTGGTGGGCATCGAACAATCTGTAATGTAGGGTTATTAAGTGAAGATGATTCATATTTAGACAATCGTACAGCAGATAAATGTTGCCTCTTAGTCTTCAGTAACAATGCTTTTACAGAATACGGGACTGTCACATACTGTAGGTCACATGCCTGAGAGTTAGTGCAACCACCATGTCTGCTATTTGTACCACTGCAGCCATTGCCCTAAGGTAGTGGGGGAGGGCTGCAGCTACAGGATCAAGATTCATATTGAAATAAGCAACAGGTCTAAAACCATTATTTCTACATTGTGCTGGCAATCCTAATGCTACTTTATTTCTCTCACTACAGAGCAGAAAAAAATATTTTAGAATAATCTGAGAAGCCAAGTGCAGGAGGATTTAAAAGCAAAGTTGTCGAAAGCGTGATCAGGATAATCCTGCCAGGGTAAAGACTCAGAGCATGGTATCTTTCTTTAATAATTCTAACAAAGGTTTTACCACTTCTGCAGTATTACAGATCCATTGTCGACATTAACCTGTTAATTCCAGAAAAAAACACTCAACTGTTTTAATGTAGTAGAGCACGGTGCAGTTTGGATCACAGCAATATTTGAAAGCAAAATCTGTCTAGTGCCTCATGAAATAAGATGTCCCAAGTATTTAACCTGTGATTTCCACCACTGTAATTTGTTTTTATTAACCTTAAACCCAAACTTTGTTTCCAATCATGTACATTCCTTTCATCAGGAACATCTAAAAATACACCATCAGGTTGCAATAAACAGTATATCTAAGTTTACATAGTGAATCTGTACCGAACATATTTTATGGAGACAAGTTTCCTACAATAAACGCAAGCTTATCGTTTAGTGGACCAAACTAAATAGGAACATGTTTAGTTTCTGGATAATCCAAAGGAACTCCAAACACACATACACCAAAAACTGTGTGTTTAGAAAGTGTAAGGTGTTTGACATTTGCGAACTAATCATAGACCTAGTAGTTCCTGTAGTTCCTGTATCTACAAGAAATAAGATAAATGTATTTTGCACTGTAATATTGAAAAAGGACCTTCTTGATCAATTGGTATCACAGGGGAAATAATTATAGTTCCTGCTCATTGCTGTCCTAACAAGTTTGCTGCCACACTGAGCTGAGCAGTGTCCAATGCAGGTGGGTTTCTTTCAGGTCACTGTGGTATTTGATTGTCTAGCAAATTTGCCTGTTGCCTAGGCAATGGACATTCATTTTGCCAATGCCCAATTTGAACACAATTAAAACAAGCATTCAAGAGTGGCGCACCTTGCAGTGATGATGATGTATCAGAGGGATAATAGTTTTCCTGGTACTGTCCTGGAGGTTGCTGTAAGAATCAGACTCTACCTCTTCCCTCACAATTTCTTCTTCCCCTTCCCCACCCTTAGGAGCTGGTAATGAACTGCTGGAACTGAATATCTACTAACTTTTTTCTTTTGTTCCTGTTATTCCCTAAGGATATTATCTGATACATATTGTGCCTGATTTGCAATTTCATGGATGACTAAGCTTTGACAGTTCAAACAGATCTTTTTAATCTGTTCTTGTAGTGGTGGTAACAAACCCTTTACAAAAGCTGCTAACAACCCACTGGCTGCCGCACCTTCTGTAGGTTCTGGATATCCAGAGAAGGCTTCAATGTAGATATCATTTGCTGCAGATATGTATCAATATATTCATTCTGTTTCTGCACAATAGCTTTTATTCTTGCCCAAGTAAGATTAAGGAGGAATGCCCTGATAATGTATTTTAAGATGTTATTTCTAGCAGCTAAAAATCCATCATTTGTATGTTTCACAATGTTATCACCTATGTTAGATTTATCTCATATTATGTAAAGATATCAGAAGGTGTGAATGTTTTTGATACCACTCTTAGGTCTTCGATGGTAGGGTTTTGCAGCTGTACATGTCTTTCTAAGATTTTTGCATATTTTGCTGAGTGTGTGTTTGAAAAGGAGGGAAAGAATCTGCAATGCTTTGAAAATCCACTCCAGTCTATGGTACCACTGAAGTCTATGGTTGTACTACTCTTATAATAGGTTCAGCCTTGTTTCTTGCTGCTGCAAGGTTTGGTACTCCTCATAAGAGGTGCATTTGTGTGGAAGGTATACTAGAATCAGTATAAGTGTCAGAATTTGTCTCTTCTCCTGTAGTTTGCCTTGCAGGGGATGCTCACTCATATCAGATCCCTTCTATGACAGTTGGGAATTGGGTAACAATGTGTTTAATTTTACCTAAAGTGCTAGCTTTTGCTGATTAACTCTTATTAGGAAATCTTGTCAATTCTCCCACATACTTAAAATTTGTTCCACATTTACATCAGTGTTATAATTGTTTTCCTTTTCCTTTATTAACAGTGCACATTGGCATTTGCTCTGAAGATATTATGGTGGGGACTGAATGCTGTTGCTGATGGTGTCTGGTGTTATAACCCAGCCCAGGAGAGTGAATGGAAGTGCTGGAAGTAACTTGAACTGTATCTGGAGGAGTGGTAGTTGTTTCTGTTAAAGTCACCTCCTTACCACTCATCTCTTTAGAGCAAGAAATATCATAAATAAAGACGGGACGTAGGTCCAAAAATAGGGACATTTTTTAAATATTGCTGTTACAAACTTAGAAACTTGATAGAATAACAGGTTTTGCATTAGCATGAATTTTCTGAAGGATGTGAAGTCTGAAACTCAACTGTCTATCAATATTTTCTGACTTCAGTTTTAAATGATTTGCTACTAATTTGCCAGAAAAACACAATTTTATGAAAAACAGACCAAAAATAATAGGTCAAAATCTGGACATTCTGTGAAAATCTGTACAGTTGAGAGGTATGACACTTCCACCTGGCCTCTCAGAGAGAGAGAACTATCAGCTTCTTGAGGCATGTGTGGGTCATAAGGTGGAGGGGGTGCAGAAGGTAACATAAGCCAGTCATTATCCAATGGTTGCAGCTGCACAACTGATAATTTATCTAGCTTCTTAACTGATACATATCCCAGGAGTGGGATTTTTCATCTGCACATTTTTTGTAATGTTTTTACCATTCTATTAGCAGGCTACAGCTATGACTTTAATCTAGCTGAGTTATAAGCTTCTAACTACAGATTCATTTTGCTTATTTTTAGATTATTTATGCCAGTCATTAAAAGCTGACCAACAAGAAGCTGGTACCTTATTACCCTTTTGTTCCAATTAATTTTTTAGGTTTTATAAAATTTGCTTATCAAAGTACCTTTTTCCAGAAACTGTAAAGTGCTATCATTTTTTTGTGTATACAAGCCATTTTACCAAATAATTACAACTGTCTCAACCATACTTATTAAACATATGCCTGTCTCGAATCCCATAATCCATATCTTTTAAACAACTTGTACTGGCACCCATTATAAAAAAAACACTCTCACACCAAAGGGATAGATCTGCAACTATACTTAGGATCAGTCACATTCACAATAAAGGAATCTTCTCTCTTCCTTTTCTGTATATTTGAGTAGAACCTGCTCCATCTCCTGAGAAGCATACTCAGTCCTTCTGAAAAGGAAACTCCAGTCTTTATCACAATGATACTCTGCGCTCATATATATTTATTAGATGCCACACAGTTATACCTAAAGCTGTTAGACATGCAAGTTCCCAGATGCTTACAATTTACCTGCTCACATTCAGTCAGAACTAGTGAAGAAAGTTTTAGTAAAACTTGCCCATAGAGACTTTAAACTTTGCTGAGATTTTTAAAATTACATATTGGTACAGAAAAAAAACTTGCCTGATGGAAAACCTGTCTATGTTTTGGGCCCACTGGCAATTTGTAATGCAGCAGCTGGTGACAAATGGCTTGGAAATCTGAGTTATGGAAACAAACTGTTAAGGTGCCAAATAGCTTTCACACCAGACAGTTCCGCAGAGAATAACAATGTCTTTTATTGCACAAACACATATGTGGGACACTAGGAAATCAAGGTTCTGTGGGTGCGGTACCCCTTTAAACTGCAGTATGCTTGATTTTTTATACTTTCATTAAAATCAATATTATTGTAACAATCTTAGAAAAAACACTGACCAATAAAAAGTGAACACTACAGCATTACTTTTGCTACCTAATATCTCCTTACTAATTGTTTATAACATTCCAGCATGGAGCAAGGTGATTATACTCTGATATTCGTAAAAAGGCAAGTCAGTTAAGTGCCAAAGTGTCACATGTCCCAACCTTAACATATGTTAAGCACCCCCTGCTAAAGTTGTTAAGGTCAGGTCTGGTGTCAGGCAGTAAAATCTGCCAATACTGACTAGCAAATGACAGTGGCAGAAGTAACAGATTTGTCTGTGCCTGCTGTCCATACTGGTGATAAGTCCCTAAGTTTCTCTAATGAAATTAGAAAGTTGCTAGAATAACAGGATATGTTAGTATGTATTTTCTGAAGGATAGGAACTCTGAAACTCCATTGTATGTCATTATTTAGTGACTTCAAGTCCTCAGTGGTTTGTCCGAAAACCACAGATTTTACAAGAAACAAACCAAAAATATGAAGCAATGATCTTGATGTTCTGTGAAAATCTGGACAGTTGAGCGGCATGAAAGGTATTTGTAAAAATGATGTACAACATTATACTGCCTTTCTGACAGTGTCCACAAAGCGTTTTACAGCTTTGAAAGCTGGCAAAACATGTTGCAGTTTTTCCCTGTAACTAGCAGTACGCGGTGCAGATAAAGCTGCATGCCCTACAAAGAATTATGATCGTGTCACTGATCATAACCCCTTATTATATGTTCTCACCATGGATGCCAAAGTTCACCTCTTCAACTTTGCTCTAGAGGTGAATTACTTGGCATCCATGTGTTGAACACATAAGTAGGTTATGATCGATGACTGATCATAATCCTCTATATTAGACACGAGTTCTGAATTCCTTGATAGAACTTTCTACTCAGCACAAATCTTATATTTTTCTAACCCTGTCAGCACTTTCTAATATTAGACAGGAAGAAAATCAACAGATACATACTGAAGAACATTAAAGATTTCATTCTGTTTATAGGTTCATAGGTTCATAGGTAGGTACTAGGCTATTGGCCCTAGGGACTATATAAGCCTAGCCAAATGGTACCCTGGCTTTTGCCACCCAAGAAAATTATTTTCCTGTGCCCCTGTCAAGCAGAGCCACAGAAGTGATCCCCGGGGTGAATTTCCTATTTCCCATCCAATCATCAAGGTTTTTCTTGAAGAGTGCTAATGAGGAGCTTTGTTTGATATAGATAGGTAGTTTGTTCCAGAGTATGGAAGTCTCTGAGACAGGAATCTATCCCTTCAGCATGTTCTGTTTATTGTGGTGACAATGTTTAGGTCCCTAGAGCATGTAGCTCGGAGGGATTGGAATTTCTTTACGTGGAGCATGTCCAACAGCTCTGGGTTTGACATAGCTTTGTATGTTAGGCAGAGATTGCCTCTGAGTATGCGATATGCGACAGAGAAAAGCTGGAGTTTTTTGAGACGGTCTGCGTAGGGCATCTGTTTGAGGCCGGTAATCCTCTTTGTGAGGCATTTCTGTGGCCTTTCCAGTTGTTGTCGATGTCTTGTGAGGTACATACCAAAAGGGGCGTTGTACTCTATAATGGGTCTAATGAGTGATGAGTAGAGGGGAACAATGACCTCTTTTTTCCTGGATGAGAAACCTTTTGTGATGAGGTGTGCCACGTAGAAGTATTTCCTGACTACTGTGGGGATGTGATTATCAAAGGAGAGACTAATGTCCACCTGTGTCCCAAGGTCTCTTATTACACTTTCAGTGTTAAGTAGACTACTGCTTATGTGGTAAATCATGGGTACAGAGTTTTTACCAAAAGGGATGACAATGCACTTTTTGGCATTGAGCTTGAAGCCATGGCTTTGACATCAGGCATCTGTCTCAGTGAGGCCCTTTTGTAGGATGTCCACATCATTAGGAGATTTGATTATGGCTCCTAGTTTGCAGTCATCTGCGAACTTTGTTAGCAAAATACCTTCTGTGTTAGCCTGTACTTCAGAGAAGTAGATACCAAACAGGAGAGGACCTAGGACTGAACCTTGTGGTACTCCACTTGTCACTGGTCTGAAGTTGGATTTAGAGTCTGCTACTTTCACAGTGTGGGTTCAGTCACTGAGCCAGTTGGCAACCCATCTTGTAACATAGGGATTTATACCTAGTTTAGTGAGTTTGTCTATAATTCTAGAGTGGGAGATGATGTCGAAAGCCTTGGTGAGATCTAGAAAGGCTGTGTATATATAATAGCCGGATCTGTACCTAGAGAAGGAATTAAGCTTACAGTACTTTATAAAAGTACGTACAGAGGACCAAGTAGCAGCTTCTAGAATACATATAGAATCCAGCCCTTTCCAAAAAGGCATAGATGAAGACAAAGTCCTGGTACTTGTACCTTGACCCTACCTGGAATCATATTCTTATAGAGAGTATAGCAAAAGGTAATAGACTTAGACAACCATTGGGAAATAGTGTGTTTTGATACATGTTGTTCCTTCTTCTTGTCCTCCCAAGAAATGAATGTTTGATCTGAAGATATAAAACATTTAGTTTTTCATAATAGTACCTGAGTTATCTGTGGATTCCAAGATATGGAATATGCTTTATCTGTCATCTTCAGGTTCAGGAAGGAAAACAGAGAGATGGATAGTTTGGCTTAAAGTAAACTGGGATACCACTTATATGTAAAAGAAGGATTGGTAGTCAAAGAACTCCTTTGCTTTTGGAGAATGAGATGGGGTTGACTCACTAGAAGAGCTTGCAACTGAGATACCCTTCTTGCAGAGGTAAGGACATTCAGTAAAACTGTTTTCCATGTTAAGAACCTCAAGTCATCCAGGTCATCTGATTCAAATAGAGCAAGTATTAGCTTCTCTGACACAAAATTAAGATCCCACGTAGAGGCCACCATTTTTCTTGGAGACCTTTATGCAAAATTCCTTTCAAAAGCATTTTGACATGAGACTGCATTGAAAGAGGAGGATCCATGGGCAGACATGCTGAAATGGCAGATTAATGAACCTTGACAGACAAATAAGAAAGGCCATAGGACAGTAACTCGTCCAAATATTGTAAAACCAGAGAAAATCTAGCCTTGAATGGGTGCTGGTTATGTTATTGGCACCAACTAGAAAACCATTTCCATTTGCTAATATATGATTTTCTAGTAGCTGGCCTTCTTACCTCCATTAGTACCTGCTTCATTTTCTCAGTAAACAGGTGCCTAGAAGGAATTAAGACCATATCGTCCAGGCAGTCAAGTGAGGTTGATTGATGTTATGGTGAATCAAACACCCTTGTTCTTGAATGAGTAGATCCAGTATGTGAGAAAGCTTGTGGATATTGTCTCTGGTTATTTCCCAAAGAAGGGAGAACCACGGTTGACTGGGCTGGAAAGGAGTTACCACACTGGTCTTGGGGGATTCCTTCCGAACCTTTAGAAGTACCCTGGATATTAGTGGAAAGACTGGAAAAGCAAACAGGGATATTCCTGCCCAAGGAAAAGAAAAGGCAACTGTCTTCCACACCTTCATGCACAGAGTCCTGGAACAGACTTTTGCCAGGTGGTTATTCAGAAAGGAGGCAAAGATGTCTGCTTGAGGGACTTCCCACAAATGGATCAAATCTTGGAAGACCACTTGATCTATTTTCCATTCATTAGGGTCTACCCTTGTCCTGCTTGGGTTGTCTGTCATATTTTGTTCTGACAGAATGTAGAATGCCTTTATATGAGATTGTGCTGTCAAGCTATATCCAAAGCTAGCCTATAAATGAGGTATGACCTGACCCTCCCCCACTTGCTGATGTACTACATGACTGTTGTATTTTCTGTAACCACTTGAAGACGTCCATAGACAAATGATATTTCAGACAGTCGAGTACCTTCATCAGGGCAAGTATCTCCTTGATATTTATGTACCTGCATCTGTCCTTGGTGTCCCACACCTCCTACATTTTTATCCCTTCTGAAACTGCTCTCCAAGCAAAGTCTGAGTTGTCTGTGGTAACTGACTGCTTTGTAGCAGGATGGCAGACCTAGATTTAAGGATATCTATTATCTCCATCATATGATTTCTCTTCTGCCAAACTCCAGTACTGGAATTTGAAAAGACAAATGGTGTTGGTGCTGGTACCAAAGATATGTCAGAAGATACCACTGATTTTTTTTATGTGGAGTCTAGCTATGAGTATCATGGGAATTGTGACTGCCATGAAACCCAAAATCCAGAGGTATTCCCTCATAGTAACCAAAGTCTTAGTGGAAAACCTTAGAAATAGATCTAGATATAGATCTATTTTTCCTATGGAAGAAAAGCTCTTTGAATGAGATGACTGCTTGACATCCCAGGAATGCAATCCTGTGTGAAGGAGTCAAGAAAGGGTTTTGAATGTTCTCTTAGAATCCCAGCTTGTGAAAAAGATCTCTCACCCAAGAGAGAGATTCCTAACACGTTGAAGAAGACCCTGCAAAAATATGTAATTTGGAAAACTGTGGATACTTTGTAGTCTGCAATGAGCTATAACTGGAGCTAGACAGTTTGTGAACACTCTTGGTGCAATGGATAGTCTAAAGAGTAAGGCAGAGGACTAATAATGTGATCCAGACACCCAAACTATTAAAAACTGTCTGATGTCTGGATTAATAGGGATGTGATGATAAGCATCTTTTAAGTCTAGTGTTACTAGAAAACTTGAAAGAGGGAGAAAAAGTAACAGGTTGTGAAGTGACATCATTTTGAATTTGGGCACTATCACAAACAGGTTTAGTAAAGAAAGATCTAGAACTGGCCTCCAAGCATTCTCTTTCTTTGGCACTAAGAACCAACTGTGAAGAAACAACTGGTTCTATCACTCCTATAAATAGCATGTAATGAAAAAACAGTGGAAACAAAAGAGGCTGATCTGGAGGATGATGAATAATCCCCTGGAAAGGAAGAATTTTCTCCCACTACCATCTATAACCTTAATTAATTATTTCCAGAATCTATTTGCCTGAAACAATCTATTGCCAAAGAAAAAATGGAGATTCAGACTTTCTGGAAGTAAAAAGGGACCAGGGTAGGAAAAGGTCACAAGGTCTCTTGTATAGTCATTCAGACTTATTGCACTGTTGTTGGTTTTAGGAGGTTTGAGACTTTTTTGGATCTGTTTACCTGTATTTTGTTGAGACTGTTTATTTGCTTTTTGCTAAAATTGGAAGAGGTGAAAGAATATCCTTTATAAAATCTGAAAAGTTATGGTTGTAAAATCTTAGAGATACCCTTGATCAGCTAGTTCCTTTCATCACATGTTTTGTTCACCTCTGAAGCAGAGGATCCAAACACTAAATCCTTATCCAAGGGTGAATTTAAAATCTGATTTTTAACATCATCTGGGAGTTTCTGAGAATTCAGCCATACAAACCCCCTTAAAGTAGTACCAGTGATCTAGCCCTGGAAGAAATATCAAGAAAGTCAAATACACACTGTAAATAATGAGTTGTGACCCATGAAATAGAAACAACTAAGTTACTTAAGGCTGAGTTTTCCTCACAAGAAGAAACTGTAGACAAAACATTCCACATACTTTCACAATTAGAACAAACTTATGAGCCTGACAATTCAAAATTCTGAAAATCAAATTGCAAAAGAATCCACTTTTTTTTCTCACACCTAGCAAAAATGTTTCAATCCTTATCAGAAAGAGTAAGACTCGAATTGTCTAGCTGCTTTGCAGCAGTGGGATGAATTACAGCTATAGCTGCTAGGTCAGGTTTGGGAATAGTACAGCAAAAATTTAAATGACTGAGAAATTGTATACAGTCCATTTGCATTTTTAGAGATAGCTGGCTTACTACCAGGAAAATATCTGGCAGTAATACGCAAATACTCTAAAACAGAACAGGAGGGATGGGTGTAGGATCTGGAAAATCCTAAAGTAACAACTAATAGTATTTTCTGAAGGACTAGGAAACTTCAGTGTTTTCCCACTGAAACACTGCCGCGTTCTAACAACAGTCTCAGAGAAAGAGAACCCCACAGGAAGAAACAGAAACTGAGCTCTCCTCTGAGTCTGAATCAACAGTCTAAGGAAAAAAACTGTATACATCTCTGCATTTTCTTGTTCAGATTCAGAATCTTAAATCTCTTCAGAAAAAGGGATATCCTTCTTTCCTTGTTTTACCATGAAGGATCAACAGCGTGAATTAAAACCTGAGCCAGTTCCAGTAAACTATTCCTATCCAAAGACATTTGAGGAAGACTAGATACATGGTTGGTTTTCTGCTTCTTTTTGACAGGATAAGTGGGGCCAGTCATGCCACTAATAGCAGGAGCAGCTTCCCCATGGACATTTATAGCATTCTAACACAAAAAGGAAACCTTCCCCATTCCCTCTCCCAGGAACAACACCACCGTATTTCCTAGGCCCACTGAGGGGACCTCAACAGTTGCAGCGGATGTGACTAACCCCAGCTCCATAGTGGCTGTAGTTGCTATACCAAAAAGTTCCAAGGTAAAAGATGAGATGCCTGAGATACAACAAATGGCCACAGCAGAGTCACCCACCTGCAGATGTGGCAAATGGTTTACCTTTATATTGACGATCACACTTCATCGACCGGCCACTTAATCGACTCATTTAAGCGAACCAAAACCGCAAACAATTTTTAATGTTGAAAATATTTCGACATTTGACATTTCCGGCCACGCCATACCTCCACACCATTGCTACCATGGGTCAAAAAGGGGCAAGGTTTTGTCATACACTTATTTGGAATTCGACATTGGAGACGTTCGCACTTTGGTTTTCGTGGAAGTCGTTTTGCCCATATTTGGATCAACGATGTAAAGGTAAACCATGGCAAATTGCTATCCTGCTGTGGTGACAAAGGCTGTTTGCTTATTTTTTTTCTTTTGTGGCTGGAAGAAGTACCACTCATGGGACCAGTAGTCTTTTCCATGGTCAAGCCAAAAATGGTACCTTTTTCCTGTGGAGGACAAACAGCAAATTCGTGTAAACAAAACCAGTCTAAAAAGTTACTTTCTCAATGTAAAACACTATAAAAATCACTTTGAAACACTATGCCACCCATACAAAAGTAAAATAAATACAATTTATCTACAGAAAAAAAAGTTTTCTGTTATTCTGTTATTTTACACCACTTTTAAAGTGACAGAAAAAAATGAACACTCTGTTTAAAATTACATTACAGTCTCATGACAGTCCATTAAAACACAACACTCCTAGCTTTAAAATAACTTTCCTGAAGAAGAAAGTGATAACACAGCAACACAAATAAGAAAATGGAAGTTTTTTTTTACTCCAAAGGGAACTTGTCTGTCCAGAAGAGAAAGAGCACAAGACGATCGTCGATCCTCAAAAACCTCAGTGGAGTCTACATTTTGGTGGTAGTAAAGCTCTGAATGGCCTTATACCCAAAGTTGTCTTTTATTCAACTCAGCTGAAGCTGACTGTCAGTTTGGACACATGGAATATGATGTGAAGCTTAGGAAGCTGGCCAGCTGTTAAATCCTTGGCAGGATATGACCCATATAGCTAAGGCTGTTGCACCTGTGATCAATATGATGAACATCAGAGCAGTCTAGACTTCAAATAAAACCTAGGCCTAATTTTGTCAACAAACAGAAAGTAGCATCTGTAGACATACTACCTTTTAAATAAAGAAAAAAGTGTCACATAGTTAGATTTTGTACTCGTGATAGTAAAAGTTATACCTGTAAAAAAATACCTCTGAAAAGTATACTGTTATTGAATGTTATGCCTTAAGCCGCATTCTGTTATTGTCCTACTGCAAACTGAGTAAGTGCATTGACTTAACTGATGGCAGAGAACTATAAGAACTGTTACACTTTGTCAGTATGGTACACTTATAGAGGAGCAGTATGCATGCAAGAAGAAAACTGTCACTAATCAAGTAGTAGAAGTCTTAGGCATTCGTGGTGATGAGAAAAAGTACCCTGTAACTCAGTTAGAAATACATGATGGTGCTAATAAAGGTAGTTCATCCAGTTGTTGTAGTGACTAACTTAACATGTCTTAGGTTCATAGGTAAGTATTCATTTACCTGCACTTGTAGTCCAGTTTAAGCCTATCCAATTTACCTTTTATTGCTAGAATTATACTATCCTGTTTGGTGTTTGACCTTAACCATCTCATGGTTGATAATCATATAATACCCCTTTGAAGAATAACTGTGATCATACCATAGATAATCTGAGCTGCCTTTATCCATTAGTAGTACAGTGGGTAGTCATGGGGTAAATTTTCAATTACCAAGCCATAGATCCAAGTTGTACCTGAATATGGATAGGGATGAGATTTGCTTTATGTGGATGGTGAGTCAGTTCCAAAGCAGTTGCATTCTCTGTGAGATATACCTGGCACTCCAAAACATTCTGTTGATGTCACTGAATAGGTATTAATCCCTGAACTTAGTATTTCTGATGCAGAATGACTTTCTGGAGTGCAGTAAGTTTGTGCATGACAATAGACAAAATTTTTCATCCACTTTTAGCAGTTGTGCTAGCAGTAGGGAAAAGATAATTTTTGAGAGACTACTGTATCAGCACTGGGAGAAAAATCAGCAAGTGAATAAGCCTACATATATACCTCTATCTAGCTTAAAAAGAGAGGGAGCAAACACCAAACACATGTTTTGAAATGTATGTATTCAACAAAGATGTAAGTATACTGTCAGAAAGCCCTGAAAATACAAGGATTTGAACAGGAGGGGCAAACTCAGAGAGAAAGAGAGAGCATACACCATTTAAAGAGTTAGGTTAGAGTACTCCTATAACAGGGTAGCTTGCAAGAGCAGCACCTATAAAAGATAGGAGTTTACACATTACAATACTACAGCCAGTAAGAACAGTACCTACAGAAAAGAGAGACTTACACATCAAAATAACGTAGCTAAAAGGATTGCCAAGCAGGGAATAGAAATGTCATTGCAGGCAGAAAATATTTTAAAGCCAGGATTAGAAGTATCATTACAACCTGAAAATGTTCAAAAGTGGGTAGCAGAAGTGACTAGTTGAACTAAAAGGAAGGAATCACTCAGTAAAAGAGAGAGTGTATTCTAAGGAAGTGAAGTTAAGAATCATGAAAAATAAATACACCATGGGATCTGAATTCTAGACTTTCTGTAAAGCAAAAATGTAAAGCCCCAGGAATGGAGAATTCTAAGCAGCAGGTGAGAGTCAAGAGTAGAAATGTAATAAAAATAATGATTTTACCAGATAACGAGAGATAACCATACCTGGTCAGAGTTCTAAACCCATTTCTGTCAGTCTAACATAGAATCCAAAAATAAGATAAGGCTCTAGGCAATAGCAAAACTGAAGGTAAATTCTCTCCTTAGGTACACTTTCAAAAGGAGGAGCAACCTAAAAAGAAAAAAATGAGTTGAAAGTGTGGTTCTTATTCACCCTGAAGCAGAAGGAGAGACATATAAAGGAAATAAAAGGAGAAAGTAAGGTATACTGAGAAACAAAATAACCTAATGCAGCAAATAACATTAGAGTTGAGATAAAATACATATTCATACAGAAAGGAAACCAAAAAAATTAGAGAAAGCAGAGGCAGCAGTCGATACTAAACACTACTGGTATGATTTTTTTTTTCATGAAAAAAAAAAAAGACATGGAGCCCTCAGTGCTTCTATTGGTAGGTCAGGAGGCAGTACCCTGTCTTTCAGGACAGGCTGATGTTGAAGAAAGTCCAGAGTTGTCTGACCTTCAGGTAAGATGGTTATCTTTTAAGAAGGCAGAGAGAGACAGTAACACTTTGAAAAAGCAAAGATAAATACAGCTGAACTTGTATGGGAAGCCATTGAACAAAACAAATCCTACTTCTTACTCATGCTTTGAGCTATGAAATGAATTGGCAAGCACAGTAAAGTAAAGGGCCACAGCAGGATCCTAACCAGGCTTACATCATTAATGAGTTTAAACACTTGTGTGTCAGATTTTTAAGGACTCTAGTATGGTTATGTCAGGTGCTTGTGAAAGAAGTAGTATGCCTATACCAATGGGTGACCCTGTCATTACTGCTTTTAATAACATCTGTGAAAAACAGATTTGTGAGTTGTATGAACCAAATTATTTTAAAAAGGTGTATAATCTGACACAGGCTGAATTGAATGCTCTTAAAATTCTACAGGAGAATAAAAATATTGTAATAAAAGAAACAGATAAGGGAGGCTGCATTGTATTAATGGATTTATGTAATTACATCACAGCAATGAATGACTTAATTTCTGACACACAAGTGTTTAAACTCATTAATGATAAGGAGGTTAATTCAATTATTAGTAAAATCACATGTGTATTTATGATTTACAACTAATGAGTGATATAGATTTAAACACTTTTAATTATTTTACTGTAGCATGCCCAACCATCCTGTATGCTATATGGGTTACCAAAGGTTCACAAATCCCCCTATAACCCGCCACTGAGACCTATTGTCTCTGGTAAGGGATGGATAACAGAGCCCTTATTGGTATATTTACAGAATATATTAAAAACTTATTTAAAATATGCGCCTAGTTATATTAAAAATGCATGTGATTTCATAATAAAGCTATACGAATGGTGGGATATGAATACAGTAACAGATTTCTTGTTTGCAACATTTGATATTAAATCTCTTTTTACTGTAATCCCAAATACATATGGTATAGACCAAATAAGGGAAATTCTGACGGAACATGGTCAGTACTCTGTGAGGGAGATTGAAATGTTTTGTGAGCTATTAAAATTGGTATTAGAAAATAATATATTTATATTTAGCAAACAGATATATCATAAGACATCAGGGGTGGCGATGGGCACTGTGGTAGTGAATACATATGCTAATTTGACTCTGAGTAAATGGGAGGAATTTAGTATTTATGGTGAGAGTAATATATATGCCTCAAAAGTTCTTTTTTACAAACAGTTTATCTGCAACATTTTTTTAATTTCGGGAGGTGATAAAGATGACTTGAAAGATTTCCTTACACACTTAGGTCAGACCACTGATTTTCTAAAAGTTGTGATGAATATGTCTGACACTGGAATACATTTTCTAGATGTCTGTTTTTTTCTAACTGCTAATGGTTTGGATACCTGTATGTATAGGAAGGATATGCATGCAAATAAATACCTTCATAAGAACATCATGCATGCTAAACATACCTTTAAAGGTATTATTAAGAGCCAGTACATACGAGCCCGTAGACTCAATACTAGAACTGATTCCTGTGTTAAACAAATGGACCAGATGACCGATTAATTTTTGGCAAGGGGTTATGATATTAATGAACTAAATGTGGTTAGAGAAGATGTAATGAAATTAAGAGATGGACAGGCTAAACCATTCTTTTCAAATCACACTAATATCAGTGATATACAACAACAAAGTATTGATATACAACCCCTTAGATATCTAATGACATAGAGTAGAGCAAGTGAGTCAGTTGAAAATGTTATTAGGGGTAACTGGGACATACTGAAAGCCATACCTGGCCATGAGAAATGGCTGCCTGAAAAAACCCTATTCACATATAAGAACTGTGAAAATTTAAAGCAATGTTTGTGTTATAAAGACTTCTCCTTGAACAGAAAAATGTTGTATCAACTATAATACTAAAGGAACTATACCATGTTATAATTGTTCTTGCTGATCAAGTATTTGTCATTCTAATGAGTTTGTTCACCCTGTGAGTAGGAGAAAATTTACATTTAATTGTACTGCTACTTGTAATACATCTTTTGTTGTGTATCTGACTACCTGCACATTATGTTTAGGATTTTATGTAGGGAAATCAGCTAGAAGATTACATGACAGGATAGTAGATCACAATTCAGACATACGCAAGGGTATAGAGACTAACTCTCTAGCAAAGCATGTACAGGAACAGGGCACCTCACATCAGTTTGTATTTAGGGTTATGGAATCTTAATATCCCAATATTAGACGCGGTGACATTATTAATAAACTTGATACAAAGGAATATGAATGGATTGTTTGTTTACAAGTTGACATATATTCAGGTTTAAATAAAAAGGTGGCTCTTAAACCTATTTTACAATTTAAACAAGTGATTAAGTAAAAAACCTTGGTTTGTGCTTAGAGTTTTAATTTGTGATTTTCTTTTTGCTATTGCTGTTATCCTTTTATAGGTTTATTTATGCTATATATACATTTCTAATGGACTTTCCTATTTTAATTAATGTGTTTGTGTGATAGGATGGGCTGTGTCACATTCTAATTTTAGTATTTAAATGAATGCTTGTTTTTTATTAATTTGAAACACTGAAGAAGGACTTGGTGTCTGAAAGCTTTGTTGCTTTGAATAAATGGTTTGCATTGTGAAGAGTGCTTTGCTGTTGTTTCATTTGTCTATTTCTGCTACAGTTCACTTAACCAACGTGCACATCTTTGATATTTGGGACCTCTGAATACCTGCCATCATCCTGAAAGTGTTCATCTGGGTTTGTAGATACTGGTATAGAGATAAAGGGGTTTTCCTCCTGTTCTAGCATGAGTGTAATGTCACCATGTGCTTGACTTGGGATGTACCATCACTTTGTGCAGATTTACTAGCATGTTGCAGTGTGACAGCCTGCCATTAAACTTAGGGACTGCATGCCACTGTCCTCAGCCTGCCTCAATGATACACCTATGTTATCATCATCATCATCTTCTTCTTCTTCAATAGCCACTCTGCTTCTGATATGTTTGTTTTTGCTGCTGACCCTGTAATTTATTTTTAAACCATTACCAGTAAAAAGTAACATACACTACTGTATGCTGAGTAAGGGGGGACACTTAGCATGCATACTGCCTTCATTGTCATTCTGTGCAGATGTGGAAGGTTTACCTGTTAATAGTAATTGTTGTGAGTTTAGTATAATCATTAGATGTTAACATTCAATTTTCTATATAACTATATATTACTGTTTATAAACTAACCTTCCTGAGAAGTTGTGTGTCGCTTTTGCAGACATTAGTAATAACCCCTGATTATTCCAGTCCCATCATTTTCTGTGTCACAGTCATCCTCATGAATGGACAGAATGTATTCTTCATATGGTGTTAAAGGAATAAGTGTTGGAGGACCTCCAGTAGTGATAAGGGCAATTGCATTGTGCCTCGCATAGGCTCTAGCATATCCTACTATATTATGTGCCATCTTCTTGCACTGTGTTAATGTGTCGTTCCTTCCACTGAGTGCATTAGTATCCATTACAACTTGGTTCCAGGCTTTTATCCTCTCAGCTTCTTTGGGCCCCCTTTCCCAAACAGATGTTTTCCATATGTCCTAAGGACTGTCATGAGGATGAGTATTTTTCTCATGGCTGAGGCTGTCCTTTCTCTGGTTTAATCACCAGATTTACATCATTGCTGCACATAAAATGTATGCCACAGTTATATGCAAACAAATGTTTTGTGTAATTGTCAGTCAAACATCACAACACAACAATGAAAGCATGCCTGCTATCCTCATAATAAAACAAAAAGTTAGGTGACATAAATGCCATATACACATGCATAGTCTCAGTCCAGTCAAGTAAAGTTATGCTGAAGTATTATACACATGCATAGTCTCAGTCCAGTCAAGTAAAGTTATGCTGAAGTATTGCTTGCGCTATCATAAATACATTCGCAATAGTAAGGCAAGCAATTTGCTGACAGATCATCCTTCCACTAACTCCTTCCACTTTCTTGCATTCATAATATTGTCATTTTTCATTCAGCAGTGACACTCAGAAATCTCACGGGAAAAACACATGTATGTTGAGCCAACAAAACATCCTTGCCACTTCATTACTTCACAATTAAATCACTGCATTTCTACCATGTACATACAATCACTAAATGACTATAAAAAATTACTTTCAAAGTGATTATTAATCATTTCCACTGCTGCCGTAATAATTTACATTTACAAATGACAGCTTTACAATAATTACTAAAACCAATGTAATATGCTATATATATATATATATATATATATATATATATATATATATATATATATATATCTCAGTAAATCAAACATTCCTCGAAATTAATTCAGTAATCTAACATCATTTTGAAGTGTTTCATATTAATTCACAATATTTATGTTATTTTTGCTTACTTTAAAAAAGTCTGCAGTTTCTTAGGTCATTTACTGTATAATTCAAGTAATTACAAGCAGTGTTACACTTATTCACATAAGTTCAGGGTCATTTATGTATTTTGTATGCAAATTAAGCCCGTTTATGCTTATCTCTATGAATCGTAGTACTACACAAATGTATAAGGCAACTTATCCACAGACCTAGTTCTTGGCTGCTTGAGAATGCATTAGGCATAGAAGCAGTATCCACAGCGGTCCACAGCAATCCACGGAATGCCACAGGAATGGGTGGATAACCTCAGTTAGTCTCTAACCTGACCATGTTTAGAAAAGGCAAAATCCAGACATATGCATGTGAGTTTGCACAACCATGAAGTGTGATCCCTGTCCATCTAACATAATCTGACACATCATCTCAAAGAAGTCAACATTTATTAAATGTTGTTACTCAAGTGCAGAGGAATATTTATTTCTGCAAAAAGCACCTCCCCTCAAAATAAAAAAATATATACTGCTATTATACCGCATGACGAATGTATAAATGACATTCAGGTGTAATACTCCAAAAAAGTAGAAAACCAATACACAACAGCAGCAGCAAGTGTAAGAAAGATAATAAACTTGATGATTTATTTAATGACTTATCCACCATATAAATGAAATGTGAATGTATTCATTTAAAAAACTCATGTAGATGGCAAGCATTTTTGGTAAAACCAAATTTGCCAATAATAACACTATGAGGTATAATGCTGTTGCTTGTTAACTGGGTTTTGTTAGGATGATGTTACACCCCAGAGTAAGTTGTTCTAAACCTGTGTACCATAGACCTGTTCATACTTTCTTCATTCTGGTACTGGCACTTTCAATGAAACAGCACCTGTAAAGGCCTAAGGCCATGCTCTCAGCTAGTGAGATAAAGAGACCAACATCATGTTCTACCTTCTGGGTGATTTGTACATGGACAATATCCAGATGTGCATTACAGGGTCTGTCTGGAAAAAAAATCGATATATGGCAGGAGTTAGATGAGCACCTGTTGGGTCAGATTCCATAAAGCTCACTGAATCCTGCGCATTACACTGATATCAGAGTGGGACTTGTAGATAATATTGTAATATGCTAATGTATAACAAGAAACTCGGAATACCTCAGCGCGTAACAGAGTAGCGCAGTTGCAATGGTGCACTAAGAAAATGCGCAAGTAATCTGTAATTATAAGAAATGGTTGCCCAATAACATTGTACATTACCAAACAAATGGAAAGATGATCATAAATCAAGAATCCTGGTAGTTGTTAAGAAACATAACAAAATGTGTACAGTAAGGTTACAGACAACTATGGAATGTAACTGACTCCAGAGCAATAGCCAAAAAAGAAAACACAAACACATAAAAAATGGCAAGTATCCTAAAGTAATTTGCATGTCAGTCATAACATAAATTTGCAGTACACACAGAAACATCTTAGACAATCACGGGTATGTCCATATGCCATTCACTAACTTATAATACGTGCTTCAAAGCTGCAAGGCTACTTTTAATACATATGTATTCACATTACTCATTACATTAAACTCAGTGACAACTACGAATATCTACATAATATATGTAGCATTAAAAAATATTGGCTTGGATTTATGGATTCTGATGGAATCCATAAATTTCCTAATAAAAATAATTAAAGACAAAGGGCATTCATGGCCAAATTACCTTAGCTAACAGTTCCTAACAAAGCGTTTGGGGCCTGTATGGGAAATACAAGTAGCACACACACACACACACACACACACACACACACACACACACACACACACACACACACACACACAGACACACACACACACACACACACACACACACACACACACACACACACACACACAGAAAGTGGGAGATAGAAACAAAGATGTGGGGTATGGGTGAAGAAGAGGGACAAACAGGAGGAATGTTGAAATAGGAAAATCTGAGGGAAAGTCAAGGGGACATGGGCATTATTTTTTGGGTGGAAATAGGCAATTTCCACTCATTTTTTAAGAATGGAAGGAAAGGTAAACATAGGGAGAGAGGAGGTGAAGATAAGCAGAGCAGGTATGCCCATAGAACAAATAGCACAACACAAGACAGACATAGTAGACCACAAACTCCAAGCCAGTCATGGTGCAATTCAGTAGTGTTTTAATAAAACAAGTCCACAACATGTATTTCTATAGCGCCTCGGCTGAATTCACCTTTATCAGAGTATACAATCATGAACTTACATCCCCCCATTTTATACTAATTTTACTACCCAACTATGTAATTAAACAATTAAAAAATTAATCAATTAATCACTAAAACATTCATTACTGCTTCACAGTACACTTTTCCACATACATTCCTGATTTAAACCCTCTGGGCTCATTGTTTTAAACTTTAAAATCATTGTAGTTTCCTTTTTTCTTAATAAACATTTAACTTGCTGTTCATTCATATATAAATTCATCTCTACCCTATCTAGCACTGTGGCTTGCAACCCCAATGGGTTACCATTATGACACTTGCTAAAATGCACTACTATAGGGCTTGTTTGTTTGTTATTTTTTATGTCTCTAATGTGTTCTTTTAACCTGCAAGAGAATTGTCTTTTAGTTTCTCCTACATAAAATTTATCACATGGGCATTTTAACCCATATATAACCCTTTCTGTACTGCAGTTAAATGTTCCATTGCTTTGAAATACTTTTCCCTTTATACTTCCAAATTCCTTAACTATATATTTACACACACTGCATTTTCTACATATCAAAGTTCCCTGCTTATCTATTTGTTTATTAACTGTTATTATTGCTATTTTAAACTTGCTGTGTACTAAAAAATCTTTTATGCTTCTCCCCCTACTGAAGGAGAAGCACACTTGTTTGCACTGTAAAAAATCTACCTCCCTTTTAACCACATTCCAGAAGTATTTAACTTGTTCTGTAACCTTTTCAGAAAGCACAGGATAAGTCAAAGTAAAATATATACATTCTTTTTCATCATTACTTACCCCATAACTATTTCCATTCCCTTTATTTTTTAAAACCTTATCCAAGCTTTTTTCTTTCACATCTACCTCTTTATAACCTCTTCTACAAAATTTTCTATAACTTTCATTTAATTCCACTTTTGTTTCAACCGGATCACTACACAACCTTTTCACCCTTAAAAATTCACCATAAGGAATGGATTTTATAGTATGAGGGGGATGAAAACTTTCTCCATGTAAAATAAAACTAGTTTCTTTAAATTTTCTTTGTATACTAGTATTAATATATGTACCCTCTCTTCCTTTTAAAATAACATCCAAATAATTCACATCCATTCCCATTTGCAAAACCATCAAATTTCACTCCAACTTCATTTTCATGTAATTCATCTATAAACTTTTTAACTTGATCTTGCCCTCCTTTACAAATTAATATTAAATTGTCGATAAATCAAAAATATTTTTGTACATACTTAATAAAAAATGTTTTTGTATAAATGTATCGACTTTCAAAATAACCCATAAAAATGTTTGCATAACTTGGAGCGAATGCTGCCCCCATTGCTGTTCCTTGCAATTGCTTATATAAGCTTCCATTGAATTCAAATATATTATTATTAAGGCATACCAAAATCAATTCTGTAACATATTCCACTATATAAACTTACAACATCTATTACAAGGAAATACATGTCCTCTTCCCATATCATATTTTTGATCTTATCCAGCAGATCAAACACATCCCTGATATAAGAGGACAATTTTTTCACAGTAGGTAATAGGAATTCATGAAAAAAGCAAGCTAAATTATGGGAAAAGTAACCACATGCTGAGACTATAGGACGTCCCGGTGGGTTAACCAGATTTTTATGGATTTTTGGAACACAGTAAAATTGGGCCATACTAGGATTCTTAATTTTAAATTTCTGCTGTACATTCTTTTGTGTAAAATAATGAAACCTGTGTCCCTTATTTATTAAATCACTATATTCCTTTTCTGCTTTCCTATATTCCTCTATTCCTGCTTTCTCATAAATCTGTTCATTATTCAAGTGTATATAACACATTGTTAAATATTGTATATAATTTAAGACGACCAGTTTGCCACCTTTATCTGCTGGTTTGAATATTAGTCCCCTATTTTGGCTTAGTCCTTTGACATTCCCATTCTTTTTTACTCATATTATATTTCACATTCTTTTTATCCTTCAAATATGAATAAAATTCCTTTTCAATATTATGAGTGATTGATATGCCAAAATGTTTAATACTTTCATTTCTTTGTGGGGGCATAAAGTCACTTTTCACTTTGACACTCTCTGTATTTAATTTACAATAAGCATTCACAGATTCATTTGAGTGGCAAGAATAAACTTTCATCACTACTTACAGATTCTTCGCTTACAAAACTTTCATGCAATGTGCTTTCAGTTTCATTTACCCTATAATAATCCATTAAATTCAATTTACGACTAAAACAGAAAATGTCCCCTTTGAGCTCATGTAGTCTCGGCAGCACTGTTGGTACAAATTTTAAACCTTTGTTTAAAACACTCAACTCACAGTCTGACAGTGCATATCTTGATAAATTTGCCACGTACTCACAGTCAGATGATAAAATAGCAGGTAATTCAGTCCCATTTACCATGTTTAAATGTCCGCTGGTATGTGTTATGTTCCTTATGATATCCTTATGACAAGACAGACATAGTTGGAAAAAAAACAGTAAGGACCATGTAAGTTACACAGACAGCACACTTCATAACATGGGCAAAGAAAAGTTGTCAGACAGGGAAGGCATACATACCAGCCATGGTGAAATGCAGAATTAAAGCAACCTATGTACTATCACATTAGCACATGTTACAAACTGTGTGACAGTCATACCTGGATGTGTATGACCAATGGTAAAAGTGTGCTCCAGGGTAATAAAGTAGGATCACAATACACATTAGATACATATACACATATTCAATTAGTCAGTTAGCAGTGCAAGTGTTAGCCAAGCCACATCACAGATGAGCAAATGCAGGTTAAGCAATGGTACATAACTCCAGAGGGCAGAACCAAACCTGCAACCATGCATGTGAAAGGCAAACAACCAAACAGAAGTACTGCAGAAGATCATTGAAGGCTGCTACATATAAAAGTAGGTGCACACAACCAAATGTGCATATGTTACATACATATGCCATGTGAAAGGAAACACACATATATGTATGCATGTATGTGTATGTGCATGTGGGTCAATGGTATAAATGGAATGCATACAAAATCAAGGTCAATATACATACATACACCAATGACATTTAATAATATGTTTAAAAATATAACATGATAGAATAATGAATATAACAGGTTGTGCACATGGATGTGAACAAACTATACTGGGTAACACACAGAATGAGAACAAGGATGCATTGCAGGCATTAGCCAGCAACTTGTGCCCATATGTCTTACATTGTAAAACACCCATACATTAGGCACATGTTCACCATCTCAAATTAATAAATGGCAATGGACAGTAGTTTGGACAAATGTAGCTATATCTACAATAAATATGAGGGACATATTAAGGTGGGAGTGAAGTGGACAACCTTGGACCACATCATGGTAAAGCAAGACATGTTAAGTTGACACAATGCAAATGTATGTGTAAAGCACACAGAGTGCTGTAGAAGACACACAGACATACATGTAAACAAATGGAAAATGTATGCCAAATGGACAGGTGGACTGCTGATGCCTGCAAAACTTGACATGTATAAAATGCACATACATAGTAATGTGCAATTGTGTCACATCAACATGCATAGGTAAATAAGTTAAAAATTGCAATCACTCAAATATACCATCATGCAAATATCAAATAAAGAAGCACATATGTGTGTCAAAAACACTGCTCATTACAGAGCAGAGGAAGCCCCTGTGTGCATCATTACAGCACATTTGCAGTACATCACTGAATTCTTACTCATCAAAGGTACAGTTCTGTCTCAGTTTGTATCTGATTATGTGCACACATATGTACAGTCATAATGTGCACAACTATTTATGGAAGGTGTACACCAATGTCACTACATCATGGGTGTGAAAATGTTACATACAACAAACATGTTGTAATGTACTGTTAAAGAATGTGTAATCTGTAGCATTGTGTACAGATTAATGATACCTTGCTGTTTGATGCAGTCAGATAAGGAAGACATAGACAAAATATACCTTTATATGATCCCACATGGCATCAGTATTGTCAAACCATGACACAATGCCACATCATGATAGTGGGACATTATGACAACTGTCATCCAAAACCATGTGGAATGACATGTCTGTATGTTGCACATACCTGATATGGTAAAACAGACATCCAAGACATATGACACTGTTAGTGATGGACTATGGACAACATATGTTGTCTGTCAGTCATTCCAGTAAATCACATGTTTACAGGCTGTCTGTTGCAACACTATCAACAGGTTAACTGCCAAATGTTTGGACAGTTGAATGTGTGTGGACAGTGTAATGTGTTAATGTATGTCATGCACACACTGAAACCAAAGTAAATGTCACACAATAATAACACATAAGCATGACAAATACATGGTATGCATGCACGCACTAGAGTACATATAAAGTGCACTCAGTTAAATGTCAATATCCATGTTGGCAGCAGAACACAAGTGGAGCACACAGACAATACCTACCAACTGGCGGGACCACGCTAATGTTAATCATATTCATGAATGATCTCACAAGCTATTATCCTGAACAAATGCTGCATAGCCAGTGCCATCTCATTGAAGACAGTCCCTGTCAAGCCCCTCATCTGTGTTCAGAACAGATCAGTAATGACCTTGCTGATCTCCTCCCAAAAATCATCTTTATCATAGCCATGATGAAATATCCTCTAGGGTGCAGGCAGGATGCCTCAAGCAGAGGCCAATCCAGACTCCTCATTGTCATCGTTATCATCATCACCATCTTCTTCACATGATTTTGGCAGCATCATGTGCATGTCATCATCTCTGGACTGGTGAACATCCTCAGGTACCATGCCCTGTAAAGATTAATTGCAAAAATTAACAGAAAAGAAAACAAAATGTCTATCACGCAAAACACTCAAGTGAAAATCAGAGCACAACACAATATTGTTATGATGACAGTTTACACAGGGAATGAGACACAGCCATTATGGACAGTTACCCATGGCCCTATATATTTCATGCTCCTAAAAAGGGCAACAGTATTCTTTCCTGAGCAATTCTATATGCTTAAACATGCACACATATGTAAAAATAAATGAATAGTCAACATATTTTACTGTCTGCATTCAGTAGTGTATATGAGAGGACACAACATGCCATTGTATAAATGAGGAGAAAGCTATCGAACACTATTGTGGACAACAGGCACAATACATGACAACCTTCTGAGACATAGGTTCATAGATTAGTACTAAGCTAACTGCCCTTGTAAGCCACTTTAAGCCTAGCCAATTATCCTTTGTGAGACTCAAACCCTGCATGTAGTGTTTGTAAGGCAAATACTTTCACCATTAGGCCACCCTCCCATACATCATTATGATTGCAACACTAAAACAATGTGATGTGTTCAATTAAAACAGCTGTACACAAAGAATGCAATATATCTGTTAATAGTAGTATTGCATGTGTGCAACTGTATGCATTATCTTCAAAACAATCAGGAATCAGAAGGCTTACAAAACAACATTTTGAGAATATGCTTGCTGATTATGAACTGCTGATATTAAATGGGTACCTGCTCAACTCACAGACAACCTAGGCTATGGCTGAAATAAAAACAGACAGGGTGTGATCATTATAAACTGCTGCTATCAAATGGGTACCTGCTCAAGTGTCAGTCAACCTAGGCTATAGTAATGTTTTTAATATAAAACAACCAATGGGCTGGAGACAAAACAATACCAATGTTGACCTGCAGCATGTGCTCATTATGAACTGTGGCTGTCTGTCAAATGGTTATCTGCTCAAGTATCAGTCAACCTATGCTATAACTGTGATTTATAAACACCCCCATAGTGTGTGTGAGGCAGGTGCAATACCAATGTTGAACTGAAAGCCATGCCACACAGTCTGCAAACAGCAATGATAACACTGTCAGTACAGGCCCCCATTCACTCTGTGAATAGCCAGGTGATATACTACAGATCAAACATCAAAAAACACACAGCCAAACATACAAGTGTACCAAACCATGCATTATAAGCAATAGTCACAGCACTTACACTTTTATGCAAAACAGTCACCTTATAACCTATGTGTCAGACACACACAACAAACTGTTACTTAGGTTCATAGGTTCATAGGCGTGTACTAAGCTAATGGTCCTAGAGCCTTTACAAGCCTAGCCCTTAGGATTACTCTGGCATCGTGCCACCCGACCTTAGTTTCCAGTGCCTCTGTTGAGTAGAGCCACTGGAGTGATCCCCGGGATGAATTTTCTATTTCCCATCCACTCATCAAGATTTCTCTTTAATAGGGCCAGTGAGGTGCTCTGTTTGACATGTATGGGAAGTCTATTCCTTAGCATGGGCAGTCTCTGGGTTATGAACCTGTCCCTCCAACACATTCTGTTGATTGTGGTAATGAGGTTGATGCCTCTGGAGCATGTGGTGCAGAGGGATTGGGATTTCTTAAGATGTAGCATTTCTAACAGAGCTGGGTCAGACATGGCTTTGTAAGTCAAGCAGAGATCGCCTCTAAGTAGGCAATATGAGACAGGGAATAGTTGGAGTTTTTTGAGTCTGTCCATATAGGACAAGTGTTTAAGGCCTAGGATCCTCTTTGTGAAGTACTTTTGTGGCCTCTCCAGTTGTTGCAGGTGTCTAGTGAGGTACATGCCAAATTGGGCATTGTACTCGATGATTGGCCTAATGAGGGAAGAGTAGAGGGAGACAATGACCTCTTTCTTCCTGGATGCAAAACCCTTAGTAATGAGATGTGCCACATAGAAGGAATTTCTGACCACAGTGGAAGTGTGGTGGTCAAAAGAGAGGTTGCTGTCAACCTGTGTTCCCAGATTTCTTATAACACCTGTGTTCCCAGATCTCTTATAACACCTTCTGTGTTCAGTGGGCTACCATCGATGTGGTAGTTCATGGGAACTGGGTTTTTCCCAAAGGGGATGATGACACATTTTTTGGCATTGAGCTTAACACCATGGTTCTGACACCAGTTGCTGGTCTCAGTAAGGCCTTTCTGTAGGATGTCAACATCATTTGGGGAGTTAATAATGGGTCCCAACTTGCGATCGCCTGCAAACTTTGTCAGCCAGAGTACCTTTGTGTTGGACTGGACTTCTGAGAAGTAAATACCAAACAGGAGAGGACCCAGGACTTATCCCTGTGGGATTCCACTGGTGACTGGTTGGCAGTCTGTCTTGGAGTCAGCTACTTTTACACTGTGGGTTCTATCTGTGAGCCAGTTTGCACCCCACCTAGTGATACTGGGGTTGATGCCTAGCTTAGTGAGTTTTTCTATGATTCCTGAGTGGGGATTGGTATCAAAGGCCTTGGCCAGATCAAGGTAGGCTGCATGAACCACCTTGCGTTCATCCACAGCTCTGGTGACTGACTCAAAGAAGTTGACCAATTTGAGCAGGCATGATCTACCCTTCACAAAACCAAACTGTGTGGGATCCAGAGTTTGGAGATTCCCTATATCCTTGTTTATTAGGTCCATGATGATGCGTTCCATAGCTTTGCATATCAGACTTGTCAAGCTAATGGGGCAATAGTTCCCAGGGTCTGTAGTTGCTCCTCCTTTGTGGAGAGGGATGACTATAACAGTGCGCCATTCGGTAGGGACAAAGCCTGAGGTGAGGCTGTAATTGAATAGGGCACACAGGTGAGGTACCAGTTCACTCTGTAGTTCATGGAGAACACAGCCAGGGTTATTGTCAGGTCCCATAAAAGCTGTATTCTTGGCCTTCGACAGTGCTGTTTTAACCTGTGCAACAGTAATACTGGGTGCTTGGCAATCTACTGGTATTGTGATTGGTCCTTTGGGGGGAGAGGTAAAGTTGGCACTGAATCTGTCGTCCAGTATATTGGCAATATCTGTTGGCTCGGTATAGGAGGTACCATTGTGCAGTAGCTCAGAGCAAATCTAGGTATTGCTGTGGAGGCACTTTACATAACTATAGAAGGCCTTGTGGTTGTCTCTACTATCTGCTGCAATTCTGTTTTCATAGCTAGCTTTAGAGGATTTGATGAGGGATCTCAACTTTTTGTTGAGGCCGATAAGGAATGTTTTCCAGTCTTGAGACTTCACCTTATTCAGCATCAGTTTGCTCCTTCTATTGTAGAGTTTGTTTATAGCAGGGGGAACCATCAGATTGGCTTCTTTTTTGGGGGGAGAGTATCTTGGTTCTATTGGGTATGGTGAGATCCATGCATTTGTGTACCTTTTTGTACAGTGCATTGGTGTATGATTCGGTGGTCATGCAACTATTCTCCATTTGCATGGATACCGTGAAGTTAGCCATCTCTGCTCTTAGAAGTCCAAAGTTTGCTTTGGAGAAGTTTTTCATGGTGGTTACCTTTGCGGGGGGAGGGGGATGTGGATTTCCAAGGTGATTAGTCTGTGGTTGGATCTAACCAGGAAGGAGTTGACTATTGGTGTAGAGCAACAGTCGCTCATGTTAGTAATGACCAGGTCAGATATGTTGCTACCTCTAGTGGGGGTAAGAACGAGCTGGTCCAGGGCATTGGAATTAATGAATTCCAGGAAATGTCAGGCAAGTGTATTGGTACATGAGTAGTTTTCCCAGTTAATGGAGGGGTAGTTGAAGTCACCCAGTATGAGTGTGTTAGGTTTGAACCTAATATTCTCCAGGGTGCTTCGGAACATGGAGTGAGTGTCTTGGGACATGGTTGGGGACCTAAAACAGGCTACAACCTGAATCGCTGTCTTACCCAATGTTAGCTGCACCTGAAGTATCTCTGATGCATTATGTTTGGCTACCAGTATAAAGGTGTGCACATCCTTTATGAATATGGAAACGCCACCACTTTGGAGCTTCGGTCCAAGTTCTGGGGCCGAAAGGTGTGGAATGAGTTACAGCCTGGTAGTGCAGGGGTGCTGTCTGCTGCCTTGAACCAGGTATCTGTTACAGCACAAATGTCAATATTTTCCATTTTAAGGAGTGCTTAGAGCAAGTACATTTTCAGATTTAGACTTCTAGCATTGAGCAGCATGACCCTCAGATTGGATTTGTCTGTAGCTGTTGTTGTTGTCTTTCGGCTTTTCCCAGTTAGGGGGTCGCCACAGTGGAACTCAGGTCCGCTAATGATTGGCAGTAGATTTTCAGGAATGCCGAGGTGCCAGCTCAATGTTCAACCTTCAACGAAGGCATGCTCATTTATGCATGTCTTTCGAACGCTCACCCAACATGGAGGACATGCAGACTTCACACAGATAGCTGTTATGGTGGTAATTTGTTCTTTGGAATACCACCTAAAAAGGCACTATAGGGGTTGAACGAGCCTTGGCCAGTATCCAGAAGCCCAGGGGTGGCAGATGCAGGCCATCTCTGGCAAAGCATCGAGGTCTGTCAAACATGTCATCCCAGGCAGACAGATACTGGATCCCCTTAGAATGACACCAGAAACTTGGCCAATTGTTGAAATCAGTCATTTTCTGCTTGTACTGTGGTATCATTGTGGGTGATGGTAGGAGGCTGTTCAGTGCTAGGGTTGTACTCACCTGGGCTATATAATCCAAGAGCTCCTCCATGTCTCTTTTCATGTAGTCCAGGGAGGTATATCTCAGGTCATTCACACCCACATGTACAATGACAGAATCATATTTGTACCTGTTGTTGAGGGACCTGAGTGCATGCGTTATATGGTGGATCCTAGCACCTGACAGGCAGCTGTCTGTTACTTTTTCCTTATTCAACCTAGTGAGTGGGACATCAGTGTGCCTTACTATTGAGTCACCTATGACTAGTGTGCTGGGCATGCTATTTTGCCTTAAGGGCTTTGGCTGAGTGGCACACTGTTTAGGAGAGTTATGTGTCTCATGTTGTGCATGTCTTGTCTTTTGTTTTTTCCCAGTTAGGGGTCGCCACAGTGTATCACCAGTCTGCAGACTGATTGGCAGTGGAGTTTTTTACAGTGCTGAGTTGCCAGCCTGGGGCCTAACCTTCACAGAAGCCACATGCACACAGACACGTACCTACCTGCAAGTTTTTAAAACTCACTTGACCACAGGGAGGATTTGCAGACTCCACACAGAAGGTGCTCCAGACAAGAATCGAATGGGAGAACCTTTTGCTATGAAGCAATAATGCTAACTACTGCACCACCACGGTCTCATACTTAGGTTGTCTATGTGGTGTTAAAAAATATATGCTGACAAAATGGATCAAAAATACAAGATACATCAACAGTATAAGTTTTATCAGTGGCGGCTCGTGCCAGCCCTCCTAGCAAAAAAGAGTTTGAACATTTATTTTCTATTCACTAAAACAGTGTATTTAAATATTTTGTTTATTGTTGCGCTCCACTGTTCTAGCGACTCAAGTCCGACCGACTCGCAAAGTCCCGGAACTTGAACTGTGCATGCTCATCGAGTTCCATTTTTTTTTTTTTTATTTAGCTTTTACTTTCTTCTTTAAATTTGCCAGACTGCTGACAAAGCAGTCTAGATTAATGAGAAGACATCAGTGTGATGCCCAGAATTCTAGGCGGTTTAGCCGCACAAAAAAGTAGAAGGGGGGTCGGACTGCCACGTCCACAGTCACGTACGTGATGTGGACGGCTGGATGGCTACTGATTGGTTCTCGCTCTCTTCTTGAAAAAGAGAGCGAGAAACAAATCAGATCAGTAGTAATAGCATGTGATACAGTACTTTGATTACGTGTGTTACGGAGCTCGGACCGGTCGTGCGGTTAGTAAAACTAGTTAAAGAAACAAACAACTTTGTTTTTTTTGGCTTGTTTGCCTGCAGTGTTGATGTTGCCTTGCCTTGCTGCTGGTGGTTTGCTTAGCAGTCTCCAAGTGACAGAGAGAGACTTAACTTTCTTCGTGATGGAGTCGGACAGTGACAGTCACCTTTTTAACAGAATTAAACTGAGGTAGGTGTCTGCTTTGCACTGTAAATGTATATAAAAATTATAATTAATCTCTTATCTGTACAGAGGCATGCATACAGACTTGGCTAACATACAGAAGAAAGATGTCTAGGATTGTAAACACCTTAGCAAGCATGTAGCTGTTGGCAAATTACTCTTTTTAAGGTATATTTTTATTTTTCCCCCCAAAGATGAATATGTGTAGGGAAGGGGTGGGGGAGGGAGGATATATGGTTACCATGCATTAGTCTTTGATTGGCCTGTAGTTTTTCGTATGACCTTGAGAGAAACGCTGCCATGCTCTGCTTTAACACACAGATATTGCTTGTAGTCCTCATCCTGGTGGATTTCTGTTCTGATTGTAGGTGCCACCAAATTTAGACTTGTAGTATAACTGAAGTACCTAAGCCTGCAGATATATTTTGCCTTCTAGAGTTAAGTACCACAACTGTTCTGCTTCCCTTTCAAAGTATTCTTCTCCTGCATAGCTACAGAAAAGTCTGCACCTAATATGAAAAAAACTTGACCAATACCAGCTATCAAGGATAATGACAGCATCACACCAGATTATAACATAAATAGGCAAGACTGGACATCAAAACATGCAGGAGGTGTAGCTATACCAAATCATAATCATGCGGGCTTCCCATTTTCAAGAACTTATTTTAGTATTTGATAACACTGAAATAATTATAGCCATCCTAAACTAAATACAAATGAAAACCAATGCAACACCAGAATCTATCTAATACCTCTAAACTGAATATGAAGTTTAATGCCAACAAATATTTTGTGTTGCATCTAAGTACCAAAAATAATGCTTGCCCATATTCTATTGGCAACTTGTTTTTGCTCAGTGTTAACCATATCAGAGATTTTGGGGGTATTGGCAGATAAAAAATTAAAATATGATGTTTGTGTAAATGTTTTATTGAGAATGTGTTATAGGTTAATCAATAATATTTTATGATGATGCTTTACTAGTAGGGATCATAATAAGAGCTCTTTTGGAATACTGAGGTTTATTTTGTATGCCAAATTCTTCACAGGTTAGGAAACCGGAGAGTATGCAGTGCACTTCTACCAGACAAGTTAGTGGGATGAGGCACCTGAATACAGTTAAAGCACCTGTATTAGATTTGTATAAAAAGCTATCAGTTCATTAAGCTGTTGCTGGTGTGATATTAATGGCTCCATCCTCAAAAGTAGCTAATTTGATTGATCTGTGTGCTGGCATTTTTAGCTGGATTCATACAACACATGTATGTTTTGTGTGCAAGGGGCCTATCATTTGAAAACAGCCCAAAGTTAATCTTTATACTAGCCAAATGTATTTTCTTTGAATGTGGATTTCAATGCTGTTTCAATGAATGTTAGTTTCAAGGGCAGAGAAGTTTTAATGCTAAGTCTATTTTCATTGTGAGACTGCATTGCTTTGTTTAGCAGATGTCTTAGTGTTTGTGCTGTAAAAAGCAAAATAAAACTTTCAAATGAAATCCAAATCATTGTAGAAGTAAAGCAAGTATGCACATTACAGTGTTTATGGTAAATGGGGCAAAATAGCTAAGTAATGGAACACTGGAATGGCTGCAGGGGGAAGGTTCCATTCAACCATGATTTTGTGAGGGGGAAGGGCGGCAAACTCAGACAGCCCATGCTGAACTATACCTCTCAACGATGCAGATATTCACAGAATGAATAGATTTTTGCTTCTTATTTTTGGTTTGTTCCTCATAAAATTTATGGTTTTCTGGCAAATCATTTAAGAATTAAGTCACTAAATAATGACAGATATTGAATTTCAGACTTCATAAAATTCAGAAAAATACATGCTAAAGCAAGACCTATTATTCTATTAACTAAGTTTATACAAAAGCAATTTTTAGTACTGTTTGTATGTTCCCCAATATATTTGGCCTTGTCCAGATTTCAAGTATCCCTTCTTTGACAGGTTCCCAGCTGTATTGTGTGGCTATTTTATATTTTTGCATCACATTTTTGGTCCATTTTTCATAAAATTATGGTTTTCTGGCAAATTAGTGGCAAATCATTAAAGACTGAAGTTAGAAAATAATGACAGACATTTGAGTTTCAGATTTCATACCCTTCATAAAATTCATACTAATACAAGACCTACTATTCTATTAGAAAGTTAATAAGAGCAATATTTAAATATTGTCCTTATTTTTGGGCCTTTGTCTCACTTCTATGTATGGCTTTGTCCAGATTTCTTGCTCTGAGGTTGAGAGGTATGATAAATGTGTCTGGGCCATCACAGTCATCCAGAGACATTTCAAATTGTGACATACTTGTTGTACCCCACTCCCCCATGTAGTGACTCTGGATGTGCCAAAGCAAGGCACGGAGCAGTTATGCAGTGTAAGTGTGCAGAGTACCCCCCCCCCATCCAAGGTAGACACAAGTACTATAGTGGGTTTTCATCTGTTCTTGCTTGATTTTGCAGAATGTTCTTTTTTTTGTCATATTTTTATACTGTTGATTTATGCTTCTTATTATTCAGAAAGTGTCTGCCGGTCTGTGTTTAAGTAGCAATGCTTTAATGACCATCAGGTAAGCTTGTCTGAGATTGTAAGATGCAAGTAAGCTATAATAAGCATACTGTTAAAGAATTACCAACATTAAAAGCCTTTTTGTGGTTGCCATGCAGAGAATACTTACATAACTAGATAATGTATAAGCCTTGCGTATTGAAATGCATATGACGGTATTTGTAATAAAGGACAGGATTACAGTATTTTAAGAAGCTCACTACCTTTGTTGGAGACTTGCAGTCATCTTAGCAGTCTTTACCCATAAACTAAACAGAATGTCAATCTATCATGTGTGGTCCATAACCTGTGCAGTAATCCTTTAAGCAATTTATCTTGAGCTTGTTTCTTGTTTGCTGTTGATCTTTTACTTTGATCATGTTTTCCCATGAAACAAGTAAATAGTTGTTGTCAGGCAGCAGGTCTTTTTTGGATAAGAAATATTTTTACAAGTGGGGGTATCACAGAGATTGCTACTTTCAGCATGTTACTTGGTACTTTTATAAAGCTGAATATAAATTATGTAAATAGGAACAAGGGCAGCAAACCAAAGACCAACAAAGGCAAATCCAGCATATAACCAACTGTTTCAAATTTCGAATCACTTCCAAAGAACGAAATCCAAGTAAAAATATTATAAAAGGTTTATTGAAACAGGTTAGCGCTTTCACCAAAAACGGCTTCTTCAGACCTATATACTGTAAACTAAACATCAATGCTTATATAGCGCTACTAGGCGGGAATTCATCAAATCTTAAAGAAGTATCACATCTAAAAGATATATCACATCTAAAAACTGCTAATACAAAAAATACATGTGAGCAGTACATATAAACATTCCCAAACATTTAAAAACTCATATATCATTAAAATAGAATAAAAATATTAATAAAAATATTACAATAAGAATCAATGTTATCTGGTATACCCTCACCTATATAATTTCCTGGTCTTTAGGAAGGGTTTAACAAGGACCATGCCATTTAGGCCAGGTGGGACATCAGATCTTAATTTTATTATCCAGTTCGCCTCTCTGGTCTCCGTATAATTCTTAATATCACCACCTCTGGGTCCAGGTAAAATTGTTTCCACTATCAAAAACTTAAAAGTATGTGTGGGTCCTCTCTCAATAACGTGTCTGGCTAGAGCATTGGATTTCAAACCTATTCTAATGTTATAGGCATGCTCCCGTATCCTATCCCTGAACACCCTATTAGTCTTGCCAATGTAGTATGCTTGGCACTCCGTACAGGAAGCCAGGTAAACCACATTGGAAGTGAGGCAATTCCATGTACTCTAAAAGTATATTCTCTGAGTGTGGTGGGGTGAATAAAAGTATTGTCCATATTAATGTAATCACAAAAATTACATTTATTGCACTTTTCTGTCCCATAGGACTCTATATTATGTTCTACTTTCTCTCCCTTAGGATAACATAATAGTCGTTTTAAATTTTTCTTGTTTTTATAGACAAATCTTGGTGCTTCCCCTACCACATTCATAAGTTCATGATCTACGGTTAGAACGCCCCAATGTTTCCTAATTACATCTTTGATTTTCGCTACATCACTAGTGTAGAAAATCGAGCAAGCTGCTCTTTCACCTCTACTTGTCTCATCACTATTTACTGAGGATTCCTCATTCGTGGATAATCTATGCACTGACCCATTATTAAAATAGGGGGCAGCACTGTGCTCTCTGAGAGTCGACATATCTATAAGACCTCTCCTGATCTCATTAACAGAATAGCCTCTTGATATAAACCTGTTAGTCAATTCATTAATTTCATTAATATAACCTAATTCAGTTGGATTATATCTGGATATGCGAATTGCTTGTCCTTTCACCACGTTATGATATACATATCCCGGATGCATACTGGTTCTGTGTAATAGTGCATTTCTGTGGCACTTCTTTCTAAATACACCCGTATTAATTAGCCCATTGTCCAGTTTCTCTATATAAATATCCAAAAAAGGGAGTTTATTCTCGGAATACTCATATGTGAACTTGAGATATCTATTACTGGAATTCATGGCCTCTACAAACTGAGTCAATTCTGTTGATGTACCTGTCCACACAAGGAACAGGTCATCTACAAAGTGTTTGTAGAATGGGACATTATTCTTAAAAAGGCACATCTGAAACAGTTGTTCATACTCCCATTCAGCCATGTACAGGTTGGCGTAGCTATTTGCACAAGACGTGCCCATAGCTACGCCATCCTTCTGTAAATAGAACCCACCTTCAAAGTAAAACACATTGGATTCAAGAACCAGCTCTAAAAAATACATTAAGAGCTCTATTCTGGATGATTGCATCTTAGAATTACGTTCCAAATAATTACTTAGTTTAAGAATACCATCAACGTTAAGAATTACTGTAAAGAGGGATTTCACATCTAGCGAAACTAAGAGAAAATTCCTTGTAGTATCAAAGTCTCTCAGAAACTCATTCAGTTCTAACAAAAATTGTTTCGTATCCCTCAAAATATAAGTGTTCCCATCCACTAATGGTCTAAGTTGTCTCTCTACGTATATCGATAGCGGTTCAGTTGACCACCCCCTACCTGCTACTATTGGTCTAAATGGGGGATTTTTCATATCCTTGTGTATTTTCGGGAGTCCGTGTAGGACAGGTATCAGTGGAGATTCAACATACATAAACTCAAATAGTTCTTTATCTATAATGTTGGCTTTATATAAATCTTCCAAGTTATTTTGTATATTATGGGCTATAGTATACGCCATCCTCTCTTCTATGTGTTCATAATAAGTATCATCAGCTAACATCCGTTGCATTCCTTCTATATATTGTACTCTGTCCATTACTACGATGCCTCCACCCTTGTCTGCTGGTTTAATTATCAAAGATTGATCATTCATCAAACAATTAAGTGACGCCCTCTGTTTAAAAGTTAGATTAAATTTATTCCTCGGTGTCTTGTTACCTCTATTGTCATATATCTTAGCTATATCATCTTCCACCAATCTACTATAAGCAGCTAACAATGGATGTAACGGTGGAGTGAACACACTAGGCTTCCTAAATTCTCTCTTAATATTACATCCATGATCTTTAAAGAATATCTTTAGAGATAGATTCCTGATATATAGCTTAAAGTCCCTGATAGTTTCTTCATGTATACTGGCATTAGTCAGAATGAATGTGAGGCCCTTATTCAGTACTACCATCTCATCTATAGTTAAGGGGCGCTTGGAAATGTTAAAAACTAATTGTTCTTCCTCCCTTCCCACATCTTTTTTATATTGTGATTTGTATATTTCTCCGGGGACAGCTTCCTTTTCTGTCTCCCCCGACTTGCTGAACGCATCCTTCCTTCTCTCCTGTCTAATCTGATGGGGAAAGGGTGTGCTATATTGTAGTCCTGTCCTCCTACTGTACTGTTATCTGTCTGGTTCGTTCCATTTATACCTAGAAATGTACTAGCACCATTGGTCTTTCTACGAACTACTGGGGTATCTGCACTCTTATCCCCATTGCTTGTACCTTTTACACCAGTATTATGATTGCTATCACTGGTGTTAATATCATCAAAAGGAATAATATCATTAACCATTCCTTCATTAACAATGCAACCATTCCTGTAATTGTCATGGCTGATCTTATTAGCTTTTCCATTTAATGGTATGTTAGTCATGCTAACCTGGCCAGTGCTTACATTCCCCTTATCTACCCCAGGATCACATATATCTGTTGTAGAAGTATTCCTGGTAGGTTCTATGTTAGTAGCAATTTTATCTATGTTAGTAACATTTCTGTCCATTGGGAGTTGCTGCACAGGGATTCCTGAGTTCCCTCTATCATCCCTCGGCCAAGTAAAGATATTCCCTTTTCGGAAATCGTTAATATCTCTTCTTAATTTGGATCTTTTCTGATCCAAAAGGCATTTCTCATAATGAGAGACGCTATCTAACAGTGTATTGAAGTGTTCATCTAGGAACTTATCAGGATAGCGTTCATATAAATCACATTGTTGTTTAACCACTTCTTGTTTAAGTGTTTCTTCAAGTGGTGTAAAAAATTCATTGAGTAACTCCATATAGTTCAGGCTTACCTGGATGTTCAGCCTTTGCCACCGATAGAGTAACTCTGGATATAGCATGCCGGTCGTCGGCATTTTCAAGACCCTTAGCCCTCTGGGTATCACTTTCCGTTGCAAGCAGACATCAAAATGCTGTCTTTGGGTCTGCATTCATTTAAGCTTGAATAAATATCCCTCCAGTCGCTCCAGGCCAGCTCTCATTCCTTCACGATCAAACTGTTCAAAAACAGCGCCATCCGGCTCCTCAGGCTCAGCTTGGTACAAAGTTAATGGATTGTAAGCTGCAGAAACAATCTCCGTAAACTTCTGTATATTGGAACGCACAGACTCAGTCGTCATCTCGGCCCGTCTCACCGTATACGGAAGCTCAATAGCTTCAGCCTCCTTTAAAGCTGTAGCGTCGGTCATGTCCCCGTCCGTGCACCGGCAATAATGAAAAGAGTATAAGTAATCCAATAAGTGCTCCGACGAGGTAAATATAAAAAAGATGTGGGAAGGGAGGAAGAACAATTAGTTTTTAACATTTCCAAGCGCCCGTTAACTATAGATGAGATGGTAGTACTGAATAAGGGCCTCACATTCATTCCGACTAATGCCAGTATACATGAAGAAACTATCAGGGACTTTAAGCTATATATCAGGAATCTACTTGTACCAAGCTGAGCCTGAGGAGCCGGATGGCGCTGTTTTTGAACAGTTTGATCGTGAAGGAATGAGAGCTGGCCTGGAGCGACTGGAGGGATATTTATTCAAGCTTAAATGAATGCAGACCCAAAGACAGCATTTTGATGTCTGCTTGCAACGGAAAGTGATACCCAGAGGGCTAAGGGTCTTGAAAATGCCGACGACCGGCATGCTATATCCAGAGTTACTCTATCGGTGGCAAAGGCTGAACATCCAGGTAAGCCTGAACTATATGGAGTTACTCAATGAATTTTTTACACCACTTGAAGAAACACTTAAACAAGAAGTGGTTAAACAACAATGTGATTTATATGAACGCTATCCTGATAAGTTCCTAGATGAACACTTCAATACACTGTTAGATAGCGTCTCTCATTATGAGAAATGCCTTTTGGATCAGAAAAGATCCAAATTAAGAAGAGATATTAACGATTTCCGAAAAGGGAATATCTTTACTTGGCCGAGGGATGATAGAGGGAACTCAGGAATCCCTGTGCAGCAACTCCCAATGGACAGAAATGTTACTAACATAGATAAAATTGCTACTAACATAGAACCTACCAGGAATACTTCTACAACAGATATATGTGATCCTGGGGTAGATAAGGGGAATGTAAGCACTGGCCAGGTTAGCATGACTAACATACCATTAAATGGAAAAGCTAATAAGATCAGCCATGACAATTACAGGAATGGTTGCATTGTTAATGAAGGAATGGTTAATGATATTATTCCTTTTGATGATATTAACACCAATGATAGCAATCATAATACTGGTGTAAAAGGTACAAGCAATGGGGATAAGAGTGCAGATACCCCAGTAGTTCGTAGAAAGACCAATGGTGCTAGTACATTTCTAGGTATAAATGGAATGAACCAGACAGATAACAGTACAGTAGGAGGACAGGACTACAATATAGCACACCCTTTCCCCATCAGATTAGACAGGAGAGAAGGAAGGATGCGTTCAGCAAGTCGGGGGAGACAGAAAAGGAAGCTGTCCCCGGAGAAATATACAAATCACAATATAAAAAAGATGTGGGAAGGGAGGAAGAACAATTAGTTTTTAACATTTCCAAGCGCCCCTTAACTATAGATGAGATGGTAGTACTGAATAAGGGCCTCACATTCATTCCGACTAATGCCAGTATACATGAAGAAACTATCAGGGACTTTAAGCTATATATCAGGAATCTATCTCTAAAGATATTCTTTAAAGATCATGGATGTAATATTAAGAGAGAATTTAGGAAGCCTTGTGTGTTCACTCCACCGTTACATCCATTGTTAGCTGCTTATAGTAGATTGGTGGAAGATGATATAGCTAAGATATATGACAATAGAGGTAACAAGACACCGAGGAATAAATTTAATCTAACTTTTAAACAGAGGGCGTCACTTAATTGTTTGATGAATAATCAATCTTTGATAATTAAACCAGCAGACAAGGGTGGAGGCATCGTAGTAATGGACAGAGTACAATATATAGAAGGAATGCAACGGATGTTAGCTGATGATACTTATTATGAACACATAGAAGAGAGGATGGCGTATACTATAGCCCATAATATACAAAATAACTTGGAAGATTTATATAAAGCCAACATTATAGATAAAGAACTATTTGAGTTTATGTATGTTGAATCTCCACTGATACCTGTCCTACACGGACTCGAAAATACACAAGGATATGAAAAATCCCCATTTAGACCAATAGTAGCAGGTAGGGGTGGTCAACTGAACCGCTATCGATATAATGAGAGACAACTTAGACCATTAGTGGATGGGAACACTTATATTTTGAGGGATACGAAACAATTTTTGTTAGAACTGAATGAGTTTCTGAGAGACTTTGATACTACAAGGAATTTTCTCTTAGTTTCGCTAGATGTGAAATCCCTCTTTACAGTAATTCCTAACGTTGATGGTATTCTTAAACTAAGTAATTATTTGGAACGTAATTCTAAGATGCAATCATCCAGAATAGAGCTCTTAATGTATTTTTTAGAGCTGGTTCTTGAATCCAATATGTTTTACTTTGAAGGTGGGTTCTATTTACAGAAGGATGGCGTAGCTATGGGCACGTCTTGTGCAAATAGCTACGCCAACCTGTACATGGCTGAATGGGAGTATGAACAACTGTTTCAGATGTGCCTTTTTAAGAATAATGTCCCGTTCTACAAACGCTTTGTAGATGACCTGTTCCTTGTGTGGACAGGTACATCAACAGAATTGATTCAGTTTGTAGAGGCCATGAATTCCAGTAATAGATATCTCAAGTTCACATATGAGTATTCCGAGAATAAACTCCCTTTTTTGGATATTTATATAGAGAAACTGGACAATGGGCTAATTAATACGGGTGTATTTAGAAAGAAGTGCCACAGAAATGCACTATTACACAGAACCAGTATGCATCCGGGATATGTATATCATAACGTGGTGAAAGGACAAGCAATTCGCATATCCAGATATAATCCAACTGAATTAGGTTATATTAATGAAATTAATGAATTGACTAACAGGTTTATATCAAGAGGCTATTCTGTTAATGAGATCAGGAGAGGTCTTATAGATACGTCGACTCTCAGAGAGCACAGTGCTGCCCCCTATTTTAATAATGGGTCAGTGCATAGATTATCCACGAATGAGGAATCCTCAGTAAATAGTGATGAGACAAGTAGAGGTGAAAGAGCAGCTTGCTCGATTTTCTACACTAGTGATGTAGCGAAAATCAAAGATGTAATTAGGAAACATTGGGGCGTTCTAACCGTAGATCATGAACTTATGAATGTGGTAGGGGAAGCACCAAGATTTGTCTATAAAAACAAGAAAAATTTAAAACGACTATTATGTTATCCTAAGGGAGAGAAAGTAGAACATAATATAGAGTCCTATGGGACAGAAAAGTGCAATAAATGTAATTTTTGTGATTACATTAATATGGACAATACTTTTATTCACCCCACCACACTCAGAGAATATACTTTTAGAGTACATGGGAATTGCCTCACTTCCAATGTGGTTTACCTGGCTTCCTGTACGGAGTGCCAAGCATACTACATTGGCAAGACTAATAGGGTGTTCAGGGATAGGATACGGGAGCATGCCTATAACATTAGAATAGGTTTGAAATCCAATGCTCTAGCCAGACACGTTATTGAGAGAGGACCCACACATACTTTTAAGTTTTTGATAGTGGAAACAATTTTACCTGGACCCAGAGGTGGTGATATTAAGAATTATACGGAGACCAGAGAGGCGAACTGGATAATAAAATTAAGATCTGATGTCCCACCTGGCCTAAATGGCATGGTCCCTGTTAAACCCTTCCTAAAGACCAGGAAATTATATAGGTGAGGGTATACCAGATAACATTGATTCTTATTGTAATATTTTTATTAATATTTTTATTCTATTTTAATGATATATGAGTTTTAAATGTTTGGGAATGTTTATATGTACTGCTCACATGTATTTTTTGTATTAGCAGTTTTTAGATGTGATATATCTTTTAGATGTGATACTTCTTTAAGATTTGATGAATTCCCGCCTAGTAGCGCTATATAAGCATTGATGTTTAGTTTACAGTATATAGGTCTGAAGAAGCCGTTTTTGGTGAAAGCGCTAACCTGTTTCAATAAACCTTTTATAATATTTTTACTGGGATTTCGTTCTTTGGAAGTGATTCAAAATTTGAAACAGTTGGTTATATGCTGGATTTGCCTTTGTTGGTCTTTGGTTTGCTGCCCTTGTTCCTATTTACATTATTGTGTGGTTCGTTTTATCGCAGAGCAGCATTTACCTCGTCGGAGCACTTATTGGATTACTTATACTCTGAATATAAATTATAATTAGAACTGCAGTGCGAGGAGAAATGGTTTGAGTTGAGTGCTGCTTGTTTTTCTTATACTTGACTTTGACTGGCATTCCAGTAATGTATTTAAAAAGCAGTTTATTTTTTATGCCTCACAACCTTTTTGTTTCCATCTAGATATTAAGTAAGCTGTCATGCAACCAATGCATTGAAATATTCTTTTTCTTCTACACTTCATTTTGTCTTGATTGGACTCTCAGAATAACGGTTTGGTACCCAGGGCAGTTTATCTAATTAAAGTTCCAGTTTTTGTGGTTTTGAGCATAGCTCCTCCTTGTTCTAGTTGGCCCCACCCCTTCCCATTGGCCCCACCCATTCCGCTGTCTCCTGCAGCCCCCCTTTGATTTGAAGTCACCAGCCCCCACTGTATTTTATACACAGTTATAATGACAGCTACTCTGCTAATTTCACATACCTTATTGATGCATCATGGGTATTCCTGCATTCTAATCAATAAACATGTAATTTTGAAAAACACAGACCTGAAAATAGTGGAATATGTATCTCACTTCATAATGTAAAATATTCAACATACCTCTCTCTCCCTCTGCTGTTCTTCAAGCCTGTACATCCGCTTGATGCACATATCTCTGTTCCAGTTTAGGTCCTTGTCATCTGAAACAAACAAAAAAAATTAGATCTAGCTGCCTACCTAACACATCTTAACTGTAAAAGCATGTTTTCCAGCCAGTCAAAAGAGTTTATGTTATAACATCATCCTGATGGGGGATGGCCTACTAACAATGATCTTGGCTTAATATTGCAAACTATGAACACGTGCTGCTCAAGTAGCTAAACTGTTTTCAAATTACATTCATGTCAGTTTGGTGTTCTGAAAATGAACAGCAATTGAGATAATCAATTTTTCGTATGTATGAGGACCATTATTCCTTGTGAAATTACACATGACTAGTTAAAGACATACATCTTCCCTGGTCTTCATTGCAACTGTTAGTGTGCCCATCACAATCTCTCAAGATTAGAAGTTGATTCGGTTCTACTATTGACTTCGGCATTTCATGACAAAACAGTCTTTCATAGCATTTTTTAACAGAGTACACTATTAATTTAATACATTACAGGACATATAATAGAATTTTTCAAAATGTACTGCCAATACTGTTAAATTGCTGATGCTAATGGAATGCTACAGATTACGGATATATCAGAATTAACTGAGTTATTTGTAACAGGTCTATGTTCAGCAATCAAATTAATGTTTCTTCAAAGAGCTATTCATCGAATGTTACACATCGAACTTCCCTTTTAACGAACAGGCATATCTTCAGAAATAATCATCAAATAGCCATAGTTGGCCAACATGAAGGAACCATGACCTACTACCTACTTACCGGTAACTTAGCTATAACATAACCTGCCCTTTCTCCAGTTTAGTGCAACCTAAAAGTTGGTATACATAATTAGTGGGGGTTGTGGGGGTGCAGCACCCCCCACATAGGGGAGTGTGGGAGCGGTGTTTACCAGATCCTTCTGTAACCCCCCACACCACCCGCTAATTATATATACCAACTCCAAGGTTGCATTAAATTGGAGGAAGGGCAGGTTCTGTTATAGCTAAGTTACCGGTAAGTAAGTAGTAGGTTGTGGTTCCTTTATGTTGGCCAACTATGGCCATTTGATGAATTTATTTTCAAAGATGTGCCTGTTCATTAAAAGTGAAGTTTGAAGAGTAACGTTCGATGTACAGCCATTTGTTGTAATATTAATTTGATGGCTGAATATAGACCCATTTGTGACAATGTTCAAATTATACATTAATATCAAAAAGTGTAAAATGCTTTGCTAAAAGTATGCTATGGGTATATGAAATCAGTATAACGGTTTAAGATATATCTGTCCCCTTTTCAAGACTTGAACACAAAGCACACAGAATGTAAACATGCAAGCCTGGGTCCTTACAAGCTCAGCTAACACTCAGCAAGTGCTACTTTTAAACAAACAGGTACTGCTCTTCAAACATTGTTGTTTACCAGTTGATGTTATCTAGCCATTATGGATTATGGCATTATTCACAGAAAGACTAGATCAGTGAGTCATTACCATGCACAGCATAAACGTTATTATAAACTACCACAATATCTTTTTTTAAAAAATGATACGGGCAAAGTTAAACAAGGTAAAAGGTTTCCCTGTGTGGTTTTGAACCCACTTGCTCAGAGGTGACCTGTGCCTGACATATAAGGCCATGTCAAACCCAGATTTGATGAATATGCTTCACCTCAAAAAATCTAGATCCCTCAGAACCACAAGGGCGGGAGACTTAAACCTTGACACGGTTATAAATAGAACGTGCTGGAGGGACAGATTCATCACCCAGAGACTCCCTATGCTGTGGAACAAAATCCCGGTACATGTGAGGCAGAGCACCTCTCTGGTCTTGTTCAAGAGGAATCTTGACCAATGGATGGGAGATTGCAGATATACCCCAGGGATTACTTCAGCGTCACTGCTTGACAGAGGCACAGCAAAATGATAGGCATAGTTTTTATTCAAACTAAAGGGGTGGTGAAAGCCACATAACTATGGGCTAGGCTTATAAATGCCCTTGGGCAGATAGCCTAGTATGAACCTATGAACCTATGAACCTATGAACAACATGCCAAAATGTTGACATACTGGCTAGTTGTTTTACTGGCCTAGTTAAATTCTAGTACACTTTCATTGGAAACAATGGGTACTGCAGATGTTTATTAGAAATACTGGGATAAATGACATAATATAGAAAATTCAATTTTTACACCTCCCATAGTGAACACATAACACCTATCAACACATACATAACAAAATATGCTTAAACAATGGTACAGGCATTCATTTTTACATTAAATAAACACATCTGTGTACTTGTGTAGGAAGAGTGATGTAAGTAAGTCATATACATGTTTGTCTTCCACCTTGTAATGGTCCATATGGAGGGACTATAATGGAAAACTACAAAATGCAAAGGCGCTATAGATGTCAGTGATGCACAAGGACAGTGGCTATGCGAAATTATCTAGTTAGATGTTATAAAACATTTGTACATCATCAAAGGACATAATTACTGTTATTATTTAATTATTAAATAAAATAACAACATTGGTATCAAACCTATTGTCACGAGGGCAGTATCTACAAAGTCCACTGAATTATCCTCATGAACTAACTCCCACAGCAGCTAAAATGTGGTTATAAAAATGTATATGATATATATGAGTCAAATAAATATCTGTAAAATCTATAGGAATACTAAGGAATACATAGAAAATTGGTAATTACTGTAGGGGTCTATGGGCTGCCTCACACCTCATTGACCCTCCTTTGAAGCTCGGCTGTGTCTCTTCAATGCACATCATCATAATGGTGAGCAACCTGCACTCCAGTGCAGTAAATCCAGACCCTCCATCAATGATTCCTCAAGATCTGGTTCCACACCGCAATCATAGTGAAGTTCCTGGCCTGACTCTCATCCTCTGCTCCAATCCAGTGTATGTGGTCAACATCTGTGTTGTCTCCTCCTTGGCGCAGTTGGGCACATGGACACATTTCAGCCTCCTCAAAGTCACCATCATGATTTCAAATGAGTAGATACCAGAAAAACAGAAAAACACAGAAATACTCAGTTCACAGTTAGCAATGGTCTGATCAGTAAATGCATCAAAATCAGTATGTGAAAGTGGTGCTGTTGTCATGTTGGAATATAATGGGCTTGTGCCACACGTGGTAACATTTATTGACTACCAGATGTTTATGTGGTTTCATTGCATAATGGAGATTTACACAGATGTGCATGAATCGGATTCAAAAAACGTAAAAATTTTAATTAACCTCATTGATTATTTATGGTGCAAATTGTGTACTTAAAGCTGTGTGCACACAAAGTGCACTTTGATTCTGTGAGTCTGAGTGTGAGGTACATTGGCAAATGGTGGAATTTCTGTAGTTGTAATTAGTACAGCTGTTAAAGTTAATCATTTCAAAAGGTACATGTTTAAAACCATATTTAATCAAAATGTTAATTTTAATAGAAGTTGTTAAAAGTTCCTGAAGTCATATTTTCTGGAAATGTATGCATACAGGTGTTCTTTTAAATAATTTGGTTCAGTGCCATATGCAGTTGTATAGACAGACTTCCACTGCAAATGATAACAGCTTGTGGAGGAGGATGCACTGATCATGTGCAATTCTTATTGCTAATTCTTTGCACTCAGCAGTCTAACTACAGCTACCTTTAAATTACAACATTTTATCTACTATGAGATGTGGATGTTATGGATATTTCTTAAATCATGTTTCCTAAAACAGTGCTATACCATGTGCTGTTGCTGTTATGGATATTTCTTCAATGATGATTCTTAATAAAGGTGTTATCACTACTGTCTCAATTTACTTATGGATCTGTACTGCCTATGGATCCTGAGGTAGTCTGACTTTTCCATAAGTTAAGTGATTTAGTATTTTAATGTGGAATGAAACTAGACTGTAGTGGCATGAAGCTGTTGTTTTTGTCCTCTCTTCAACATATGTCAGAGGTTCTAATCCCATTCATGAACTGTGCAGATATTACAAGTTATGTCAGTTTTACAGATGTTGTATGAAGCCATTTTTGATACTTTTCACATTTCATGTTAGTATTTCTCATATATAGTGTTATACAGATGTCTGCATTGCACAGGACTGCATAGTCTTTATTTTGAAATATGCTGTTCACAGAATCAAATGCATAAATGTGCTTGTCCACGAGTTTTATCAAGTGCATATAAATGTTTTCCAAATGACCAGCCATCCTAGAGGTGACAATTTTTCTCCCCAAGAAAATAACAGCATAACTGATGGTCTCTGCCATCAAGAAATGGGATTCCTAAGTCCTTCAGGGAATACTGTATGGAGAAATGAAATATGGATGGACCTCACCAAAATGATCAATGTAGTTGGAGGCCACAACTGATCCCATGAGGCCTGTAGACATCACTGCTTGGACGTGATTCTTTATTGCAGCCAACAGAGTAACATATTATAAGAGATCGAAGGATACCACTGGTGGTGGACCACCACTGACCCCCCCATGACATCACAATTTCTTGGCCCCACTGCATAGAGCAAGAGGGGAGAAATGAATCCCTAGTGGTAGGATTGAAGCTGGCATTCCAGGACGGACATATATGTATCCATGTTCAGTACAGGAATGAGTGTTTTGACACTCACTGCATATTGCTTCATTATGCACATTCATATATTGCTATGTTTGATTTCAGCAGCAGAGTTGACCCATGAGTAAACTTCCACAAAGGGTAAGAATGATGAATGTAAGTATAATTACATGTATTGGTAGATCTGAGGTACAGACAGAGCAGTGCAAACTACAGTGGTAATGTTTATTGCATTAATATTCATAGGTCCGTCTACTTTGGGCCTACAGCAGGGAATATCAGGTGAGTGTCTTTAAGCTGTTACTGTGTACACTATCGTGTTAGTGCCCACACCTCATTTAATGGCACTGCTGTTTACTGTTACATTGTTGTTTCTATAACCTTGAACACTACAGGTACATCCAGTGAAGGGCAAGCCACACATTATCAAGTGCAGAAAGTCCAGGTATGTTACAGTGACATTGTCAAAGCTTTCAACAATGTTTAACACATGAGATAACTGATAATATTTGGCAATACAGGCCCTTCTGATGTACAGTAGCAACATGCATCATGTGAATGTTCGCAGCCCATATTACTGTGTTATATACATGATGTTGTAAGTATTAGTTTTGATATTGACATGACTGGGCTGCCTTTCTCTTTACTGTCTCACTGCAGGATCCACAGTACAAACTACAACCTCTACACAGCAAGAGTCCTCAAGTGCACATACAAATGATATGTGTATGCCAAACATTCAGTATGTTTTAACTGTCTTCACCTGGTAAATGTTGTGAATGATGTGATCTGTAATGTCTTTTTTCCTACACTAGTTGAAGTTTAGCACAGTGAAAGAACAACATCTCATGAATGTTTGCCAGGTGTGTTGTTATGTTTTTATGCATCACATATGTCATGTATGTTGGCCATGTTAATATATTACATAGTTATGGTACATACATTCAGTGAAAAATACATACGGATTTCAGTAGATTATAATTATGTATTCCACACACGCCATGTGATTCCAAAAAAGTGCACACAATTCAACTCAAATGCGACAAACAGCTACTCTAAATCTATGTCTGAAATTCTTGGTGCATACATTACGGACCCCAAAGAATTCATACGAATACTACAGTTTTGCTATGGATTTCAGTGTGTGGCTTGCCCGTCACTGTGGTGTGTTGCTCAACAGCCTCACACTGTTTAACATCCATTGTGTCATCATCCTCTGAATACATTGATAATTGGACCTCCATGTCTGAGGATACATCTGGTACAACATCAGTGTCAACCTCATGGATGGACTCAGCAAACAACTCAAGGTCTTCTGTGCCAGGGGCCATACTACCAGGCTGAGACACATCATGAACAACATGATAATCATGGGATGGACTGTTGGGTAATAAAGACAGTTGATCTGCTACAAGATACAAAGAGACAGGTCAGGATAAAGTGCCCACAACACATGATGAATATAAAAGACAATTGGCATATATATTTCACTGCAATGTTAAAATACCACTGACTTCACTTGCAATCTACTGAAATCCATAGCAAAACTGAAAAAACATATAATAATGCAACCTGCTGTTAATATACTGCAACAGATAGCAGTGATGCAAGCCATAAATGAGGATGTGGCTTTGTGTCTTAGAAGGCAGCCAGCTACAATTAAGCAAGGCTGTTACTAAACCAGTTGTCAGACCAGGGAATAATTGACAGATACCATCTAGACAAACAAATACTGCAGGCTGTAACATGTGTGCCTCACACACATCTGTGCAGACCCTGCAAGGAAATCCCACCCCCCGAAACCAAAACGTGTCTCATTCTAGATACACTCACATCTGGAACATTCCATTTTGGCAACATTCCTGGAAGCAATGTGCAGAAAGGTGGATGGCAATATACACTTCCCATCCACACCCATGCAGTGGAGAAATGTAATGCACCAGTTCTACAACATTGCAAACTTCCTCCATGTACTAGGTGCAATAGATTGCACAAACATACCTATCAAGACACCAGTCTATCCAGAGGCAGAACAGAAAGGGATGGCCATCCTTGAACTGCCAAGTTGTGTGTGCAGCAGATGGCAGCATAACAAACATCATGGCAAAAAAAAAACTGGAAGTGTCCATGATGTTGCCTTATGGAGGGAAAGTGGACTCAGGACTGCATTACAGCAAGGTGAAATTCCTGAGGATTGCTTCTGGGTAAGTACAGGAACACAGCTAGTGTGTAAGTTAAGGATCCTCCTCTCAACAATATTCAGTCTGAGCAAAAGTGTTTTTACTCCCCACAACAGATGACTGTGGTTATTTTCTTGAGCTGTGGCTAATGACCCCATACTGTGAACCATCCAACCCAGCACAGGAGACCCACAGTAGAGCAAAATCAACAACCAGAAACACCACAGAGCATGTGTTTGGTGTACTGAAAGCTAGGTTCAGATGTCTGGACACATCTGGGGTTGCACCACAATACATACCTGAGAAGGCAGCACAGATGATAATGGTGTCTACCATGCTGCACAACATGATAAACCGAATACATGGTGGTCTTCTAGCTGCAGGTGTGGATGAACTACCACAACACCACAAATGTCTGAAGATGACATCCCACAGTTATCGGTGAAGGAGCAGGAGGGTATTAGACACAGAAGTCACAGATGTAGGCAATGTAGGATGTGATTGCAAGTGCAGGCCCAGGATACATGGCAGGCGTCTGACCCAGACATTTGAGTCGACAAGTCACATGTACATGAATATAAAGATTGAATACTGATGTTCAGGTGTTGCCCCATTACAGCAACGTGCATTGCTTCTAATGGCAAGTACCAAATACAGATGTTCACAGTGAGCATCACACATAACACGAGCATAACATACTCCAACATGAACATATGCAAATGTGTCAAAAATAAAAACATCAACTCAGGGCACAACCAACACAGGTATGCATACACACTCAGTTTGGTTTATCACTGTATGGAAACAATAAGGGACACACATCAGTGGCACACTTACATATCTGTATATCATAACATGAAAAAAAGAGAAATCATGCATGACAGCATGCAGACATTTTTATTTAAGAAACACATATCACAATACAGTGATATTGAAATAATATGAGTCAGCTATGTGTACTACACTGTTGTACATACTATAACGCAGTCTTGGTCAATCTCATCGACATCTCACACCACTGTCCGCCCTGCTATGACAATGTACAGACACATCCTGCCCTGGTTGCTCCACAGAGGAGATGGATGGGGTTAAGACACCATGTTGAGATGAAGGAGCAGGACTGCGAGTTGAAGGCCTTGTGACTGATGGGACCTCAAAAGATGTGCCAGCAGTTGACATCAGTGCAGGTTGGACCACAGGCAGGGATTCACTATGGCTAATGTTGGTTCTGTGGATAGATGGACAGCCTCTCACAGACTGTAATCTGTTGTGCATAGACATGGAATCCAAAATTCTGCTTGTAGTACAACACTGCTGCAGTACCATGGATCTGGGGTTTTCCACTGTCCATGCCACAGCTAGCAGACTCTCATTCTGAGCAGCCAATGCAGTCATAATCCCACAGTTTCTGTGCTCTTGTCCTTAATGCATGACACATAGATGGTGTGCCACATGATCTGTGGCATGGGCAAGTGCACAGACATCTGAACAATGCCATAGCTGTACCTGTACATTTGCCTGCGGCAGAAGGTGGACACCCTCTGATACTTGGCCATGCAGTACATCTGCTCACCTATATCTATGGCAATGCCCTGTGGCTGGTTGCTGTGTGGATCTGCCAGCAGCAGTGCTCCCAACTGTGGTGTGTTGCTCAACAGCCTCACACTGTTTAACATCCATTGTGTCATCATCCTCTGAATGCATTGATAATTGGACCTCCATGTCTGAGGATACATCTGGTACAACATCAGTGTCAACCTCATGGATGGACTCAGCAAACAACTCAAGGTCTTCTGTGCCAGGGGCCATACTACCAGGCTGAGACACATCATGAACAACATGATAATCATGGGATGGACTGTTGGGTAATAAAGACAGTTGATCTGCTACAAGATACAAAGAGACAGGTCAGGATAAAGTGCCCACAACACATGATGAATATAAAAGACAATTGGCATATATATTTCACTGCAATGTTAAAATACCACTGACTTCACTTGCAATCTACTGAAATCCATAGCAAAACTGTAGTATTCGTATGAATTCTTTGGGGTCCGTAATGTATGCACCAAGAATTTCAGACATAGATTTAGAGTAGCTGTTTGTCGCATTTGAGTTGAATTGTGTGCACTTTTTTGGAATCACATGGCGTTGTGGAATACATAATTATCCTATACTGAATACTTAAGTAGTTGGTCTGCCATCAGTGTGTCTTCTGTAATCACTTATGCACCAGGTGTGCTGAAGTCTTCCTTCAGCGTGCCGCACTGTACACAAATAACTTCTGCAAACTTTATAGAATCTGGCCCATCATCCCAGGCAGGGATCAGCTGCTCTGGTCTTCATTGCTGACACAAGTATGATGACCAGCAGAAGCACAGGCTCAGAAAGCTGGCTGAGTAGGTTGATTGGGTAGCGTTGAGAGCAAGTTCTATAGTCAGTAATTTTTTTTTGGGGGGGGGTCAAACATAGGTTTAAAAGCAAACTATAAGAAGGTTGCATAATGGAGAAATTTGTTTGAAGAAATATGTGTCACTGCAAATGTGTATCTATAATGTTATTATCTGTATACAAATATTTGAAATGTTTATGTGATAACATAATTATCTGTATAAATACAAGTGTATATGTATGAGTAAAGAAATGTATGTTAAGTATGGAGATATATGTCTGTAAACGACAGAAATGCATCTGCATGAGAATACTTACAACTATTTTTCACATTTAGACATGGGTGTATTTATACATTTATACACAAATAAAAAATTGCATTTCCACATCATTTCATTTATAGTCTGTATTAGCTTAGTTAGTAATTGAAGTACACACAGAGAGGGTTTGTAAAGAAAGGATTTTATGTAGGCCAGAAAATATTTTAGTATAGTAGTTGTATAAGACAGTCATTTCTACCACAATATTAACAGCATGCTGCTAGAATAACAAGTTTTGTATTAAAATATGTTTTATGAAGGACATCAGGTTTGAAACTCAAATGCCTTACATTATTTAATGACTTTAATCCTCAATGATTCAACAGAAAACCATATACGTTATGAGGAACAAACAAAAAATATGAGGTAAAGATCTAAACATTCTGTGGAAATCTGGACATTTGAGAGGTATGGCCCAGCCATACACTGCCCAGGTTAGGGAATGTTTATCATCAGCTTGTACAGGGACAAACTTAGCAGATCAGGGTAGTGCTGCCAGTCCTGTAGGCACCCTGGTGTATGCCATCCTGGCAAGCATCACTGAATGGGGGATTTGGGACTTGGTTGGTGATGTGGAGGAAAAGGTTATATACAGACATCTTCAGCCAATTTAGGCTTCTCTGCAGTAGGTGAAAGATTTGCCACTCCAGTCAGTGCTAACCAGAGTGCCACCACAGGCCCCTGCCCCCTCAATATTGGGGTCCTCAAATTCAACACCATCCGGAAGTGAAAACATATGAGGTCTCATAGAGTGGGGAATGTTGTTGAGCTGAACTCCTCTTCACCCCCTTCCCTCCCTTCTCCTCTCTTCTACGTACTCTTACCTACTTCCCATCCACACTCCTCTCTTATATAAAAAAGTCTGAAAAAGAGAGGTTTACCCCCAACAAAAACATAGTACCATGTCTCTCCCACATCCTCCAGCACAACCATCTTGACGTGCTCCTTCTGTGTTTTCATCCTTCTCTCTCTTTTTTCAGTCTTTCCTATCTTCCTCTTTCCACTCTTTAATGAAAACAGGGGGGGGAACCATATAAGGATACCCCTATATAAAATGTATTAAAACCCTCTATTTTGTAAAGATATCAGTAATAAATACTGGGAGGTCCACTACTTGCCTTAATTCTTTCAAGTCTGCATTTAGCCATATTCACCCATAATATCTGAGTCTAACTGAAGGCATACAAAGCATTTCACACATTAATTTGTATATACTTAATGCTTATCTTCAGGTGCTTTAAACATCTGTTGTAAGTAGGTATAGTTATCACAACACCTTTGCATTTCCTTAGTCAGCGTGAATAACCTGTGCTTTGTGTATTTGTATACAGGTTTAATGGCTCTCTTTGTGGATAACCTCTAATCATGTGCAAAACCTGGTACCATGAACACTACCCACATTGTGTCATTCTCTGCCTACATCTCCACTGGACAGTGAGTGCCGCTGATTGCAAGCAGCTTTAGGCTCATCCAAAACCAGCAATTGACAATGGGAGATAGCAAGGCTAGCAGCAAGTGACACCATCACCTCAGATTGCAACATACATAGAATAGGCATGACTCTGCCTTTTGTAATTAATTTGTGTTCGGCGTGAAAATGAGTGAAATCATGAGTATAAATCAAAACAGGTGGGAGAAGGCCTCATTACCATACATCATTTCCCATTTGCATTTCATTATGACTTCATTTGTTTACACTTATTTTTGGCCATTGTACATTACCTTAATTGGCCTTTATGAATTGTTGCTTTGCTATGCTCATTCATGGACAGAGTGGATAGCTTTTATGTGTTCCCATAATGACTATGAATACAACCCTAAAATTTACCTACATTGTTTGCATTTGTATTACAGAATAGCTTTATAAATATAACACATATGAAGGGAATTGTATGCTTGTAACTAATATGCACAAGATAGCTGGTGTTTAATTTCTTTTGTAATTATTTGTATTTGTGGAATTCTCCTAACAACACCTAAAAGTTTATTTGGCTAAGTGTGATTCATCAAATTAATAGATATACCTAAATAATTAAACAAATAAGTAATGTGTCAGGGTTCAATTTTTTTATAAATAAAAGATAACAAGTAGTGATAATATGTAAAATAACTTCAATAGATTTTTAGAAACTGAAGTTTCTATCCCATTCAGCATTCTTGCAGACCTCAAATATGTGCGTGAGTAGGGTATATATTCATTAATGTTTAGTAGGTGTGCAGTAATGAAAAGGTATGTAGCCATACATTATGCTTTCTGAAGACATAAGCATTCATTGTATTCATCCTTTTTGCTTTAGTCTAAGCTGTTTGAATGCATGTTCCCTCAAGTCTTTGTTTCTATGCAACAAGAGTAACTCAGAACATAGGAGAACAAAGAGGCAGAAAGCCAATAGGCAGGTAAACGCACACGTCATTTCTGGGCATGTAACAATATGCTTTCATTCCTTTCCAGCATTTCTTTTTGCACTGTGGTATAGACAAAAAAAGGTAGGTAAGATATTTTATTTCTTTTATTATAATCAAAACATCTTGTTTACTTCTGCCTCTAGAGCAACGCTAATAATATGTTGTCAGAATCGTAGGTTGTTTAGATGGCTGCTTCTCTGAACAGACTGAGTAGATTTCATCAGGTCGACTAGGTTAGTATTTCCAATGAAAGAGGTAGCTGCCTGATACTATAAGATTATTGCTCACCACGGTTTTCTGTGTTTATAGTTTGAGCCTGCATTTATATTTTCTTACTTCTTTTTTTAGAAATACCTGCAAATAATTCAATGCTTTCCATCCCTTGCATCTTGTATTCCAATACCAGTAATCATAATAGCACATAATGGAAATAACAGACCATAGCAACCTCATAATAATATCTGCTGATGCCGGCTACTAGCTCTGTGACGCTTACTGCCTTCCTTTGACTTGTTACTTCTATACTAGTACTCATGGTAATACCTAATTGTAATTATAGAACTGTATCTCTTCTGACAGCACTCCCTCACCCAGACATCACCACCTAGCAATGCCAGGGATTATTCCATTAACATGACCGTCCTTCCTTCATTATCTCACATAATGACAGCCTTTCATGTTGACAGAGTTATGACACCACTGAGGTCATTCCCACAGAAATGATCTGTCAGTGCTCACTGTCCTTTACCATTGTTATGTACCAGCATTCTTAATGGTACTGTTGTGCAGTAATAGGAATGTGACATCTCTGACATTGTGACAGGGCGGGACAATACTAGATCTGACCTCTGACTGTGCTGACATACATGCACTCATTAATGTAATCACAAAGGTGAAATACCGCTCAGGTACCTCACACTGTAGTACGTGCCAATGTACTCTACAGCATATGTACACTACACGCCCTCTGCTGTATCGACTGCCTTTGTCCTTGCATTCCTAGTTACAGTGGCTGATGGAAACTGTGGCCTCTGGCAGCATTTTGTGAGACTCTATATGCCAGAAGAACATATCCAGGCTTTGTTCAGCAGACTGTGTGAAGACAAAGATCTCACAGCCTGTTAACTTTAAAGTGGAAAAGAAATTGTTTTTAACGCTTTCCATGGCCTCCTGTTCATTTTCCATTAAGTAATAATAGGGGGACCCACATCCTAAACAGGAAAGTTCTACTTTACAGATTTGTTGGAAATTACCATTCTACTTCCTAAGCATTTCTGATCTAATTCCTACATTAATTGGACTACTGCAGGGATCTTAAATGTTTAGCCTTAGAGGGCAACCATTTGAAATGTTGCAAGAGCAAATCCAGAAATAAGGAGATTGACTAGCCAAAAGAAATGAGTTACATATACTCAGTCTGGGGTTTATATCACATAATCGAACTTCCAAAATATTGAACACCATAAGCTTGAACTTGGAAGTTTCAAAATGTGATAACATCGAACGCTCAGAACAGCGAATTTTTTCCCAGGGAAAAATTTGCTGTTCCGAGAAACACACACACAACAAAAGCACACCAAAAATAAATAATCCACACACATACACTTTACAAAACCCTACTTCTAACCCTACATTAAACCATACATACAGTACTACCTATCCACTTACCTTAACCTGCTCCCTAACCCTAAGGTCCATAACTATTGCACCACAGTGGAGGAAATAGCGAACTGCGGAATGGCCCACTGAAATCTTGCCCTACGCAAGATTTCGATGTTCCGTGGCTTCGCTATTTTCTGCTTTCGATGTAGTGGTTTTGATATTGTACCATTCGAAGTTTTGAGACTTCGATGTTACAATATAAACCCCTCAGTCTGCAATGCCATTTCTCAGAATAGTCCCTTTTCTCTGAGGTATAGCAGTCTCTGAGTTGGTATATATAACTTCAGGGAGTGTGGAGAGCAGGGGAATCTTGCTCCCCTGCAAAAAGATGTTTAACAGAGAAAAGCAATTTTCAAAATTCGCTCTTCTGTGTTTTTAGTCTTTTTGTTTCAGCTTGTTGACAGTCTGCATTTCTGTTTAGAGACTTTATCAGACATAGCTCTCAACCTTCTATCCCCAAAATGTCTATTGTAATATGGAAAAAATGGTCAAAATGTGGCACACATACAAACAGCTTATTAACAACTTCAGCTATGAAACTCACAGGATGGTTACAATGTGTTACTTTATACTTAGAAAATGTTCTTTTGTTGAATTAATATGATTCACTACTATTTGCCATGGATATTAGTTAGCAAACTGTTTAATACAAAATGTGTGGCAAACCCTTTCAATGTGGAGAAGTGAGGAAGATGGCCTTTTAAAGGCTTAAAATGAGGAACCTTCCGCATAACTGGGTACGTTCAAGAGGGATTGTCTAAGATTTCATTTTACACTACAGGAGGCAGCAGGACTGGTCTGCTACCTGTTGATGGACTTTTCAGTACTACATCAGATCATCATAAAGCACTGTTTTTAGATTATCAGCAGGGGAAACCTGGTTAATCCATTACGTCTGACTGCACTTCCCTGCTGCCTGTATGATATTCATGTTGACGTCCCTTGTACTCGTGAACATCTTTGCCACTGTTTTTTATTCTGACAAGCTGATCAATGTTCACTGCTATTTTTTTTTTTTTTTTTAATGCTTCCTAACTTGGATCACAAACCTGAAACACTATGACTCATCTACCCATTGGTTCTGAAACAGTTTTAAGATACTGGGACAGGTAAAAATGGTTGCCTAGGATACTGCACAGTGTGGTGATAAAGGGTAGCTATCAAGCATATGACTGGCATTGCATCACAAGAGTTAGATTTTGGCACTATGTTTGCCCTAGTTATTTTAACATCATAGTGGGGATGAACATTAAGTTGAATTTATCTGCAGATGTCATGATGTTGAGTGATGCAGAGATGCCAAGCAGAAGACATTATACAAAAGACAGAGTACTGTAGGTTGATGAGTGAAATAAGCAGAAAAAGTACAATTATACATATGTGTGGGAATAATCAAAGAAGGGTCTGAAGGTGAGCTGTGTAGTTTGTTAGGTCTTAGTTATGGAAAGTTTTTCATATTGTAGATCATTCCTAGAGAGAAAAATCATGTACCTTGTGAATGTGCTATAAGTATTACAAATAAGGTACACATTACTGCTGTCAGGAAGAAGAGAACAGAGTCTAAACTATACATAATTATTCTGTCGTGTTGTAGTTTTCTGTTTATCTATTAAATGGAGCAACACATGAAGTTTTAGAATCATTACTTGAAAGAAAGCATTGTGTTTTTTGCAGGGGAACAGAGGTGTGTGACTTGTGTGAGATGAACTACAAGTGGATAAAAAAATACAGAATGTCAGAAAATAATAAAATATAATGAAGCTGGATAGAATTGTTGAACAGGTTGTGGAAAGTCTAAAATTCACTTCTTTTTGTTATGACTAAAGCAGTAAATTGGCAAAGACAATCTCAAATGCGCTTTCAGAAAAAAATTGATTTAGGAGGTGAAGTGTGTATCCACCAGAGATTTAATATAAAAATATTATGTCATAATTACAGCTGCATTTTACTTTAATGAAGCTGTAGGAAGTATAACCCAGTGAATACAAGCGTAACATAAGCAATGCCAAGAACAGACCAGTAAATGAGCACTCTGTCATTGGCTAGCATAAACTGATGGACAAGGTTGTACCATGGGTCCCTATTATTTTAGCAAACCCAATGAATTGTGAACACTGTTTAGTCGAACGTCATTACACGAAATGGCAAAATACCGAAAGCACAGAACAGTGTTTTTTTCCTAGTAAAACAAAAATTGCTGGACCATTTTTGGGACTTTGCAATTTCCTCCACTGTGATGCAATCTCGGAGTTGGTATATTTTAGTAGGGGGGTGTGGGGGGCACAGCCCCCCACATCGAGGGTGGGGTGGGGGTGAAGCACCCCACTTTATTTTGTGTTTTGATTTTTTTTTAACACATCAGCGATTTTTTTCCCCTGGGGAAAAAAATCTCTGTTCTGTGTGTTCAACATTTTGGGTTTTTGGGCATTGTGGTTCAATAATATAATGTTCGCAATTCATTGCATTCGCTTATATAATATAGACCCTTCTACCACGTCCTGTTGGGTAGACAAAAGCTATTCTTGCCTTCTTTAAAAGTGAGGGGTTGACTTAGCAAATACTTGTTTTATGTATTTAAGCTTCTGTACAAAATCACAGATATTTCTTATTCTTCAAATGTGTATTCATATACATGATAAAAAGCAGGTATAATAGCAGACCTATTATTTCTATGAACATTATGAATTTAGCTTACCATATTGTGATTGCTTCTGTACCACTGTTGGAATCTAAATTGCTCTTCATTTCTTGAACAGAACATGAGCTATGAAGAAAGAATTTCATATTTTTTGAAAAATGGATCTGGAAAGGATTTTCCATTTTATTAAATCTATAAATGTATAAAAACAATAAAAGAACACCCATTTTTCACTCAGATGGGCTGACTCTAGAGTTGCAAACAATACAATTCTAACAGAACACGATCCTTAGTTGCTTTACAAAATTGTTATATAATCCATATCTCTTAACCTATACTAAATGATACAAAGAAAAGTAACAATTCATATCACCAGCACTACTGAAGATCCGTCATATCATTAGTTAACTTAGTAACTGAACTGTGAAGTCATTTTAATTTCCATAAATGGGTCTTGTTATAAAGAATACATTATTATATCGACAGGGGTCTTACTGGAACCACACACAACAGTGAAAGATTTATCTGTTTTTTCTTGAACTGGTGTAATATATCAAGGATACTGCTGCAAATATTATTTTAACCAGATAAGTTGCATTTTGGTCACAGTTAAAGTTTGCCTACAATACCAAAGTCTTTGCAGCAGGAAAATCTAACTGTCTTATCAGCACTAAAATAAACCATAGAAGTGTTTCATCACCAGTATAAAGTGTGGAAGATCTAAATAACATTTTGATTGGTTTGTTATTACTGATTGCTTTATTCAGTTAAGGCTACTATATTTTATGAAAAGATTATATTTCATCTGAAGCCAGAGCCTTCTGAAGATGATGCTAGTACACCACATTAACTGTTGTCCACAAATGTATCTATCAAGCAGTCAGAAAAAATTAAGTGAGGAAGAAACTTTGTCATGATAGTGACAAGAGTCTGCTTAAAGTGACTCTCTACATTTTCTTTCAATTAAACATTTATCAATTTTATTAAAAATGGATTCTTTACTAGTAATTAAGATTTATAAATTACTGCATCTTTAAAGTAAAGTCAAACGTCCTCAATAAATCAAGACAAAGCTTTTATTGAATTCCCAACCCTGCAACAGCACTACGGGAACCATAGGAACCTTCTAAGTGCGTAAAGGAGGACCTTGCAAATCCAAACAGCATAACTGAAAAAAGGACCTTGCAAATCCAAACAGCATAACTACAAAAATGTACCACCTGGAAGAAAACATTAAAAGTACTCCCCCATTATTCTAGTAAGGCTTATTTGTATACATTCTAATGGTCTGTCTCCTTAAAGATTGGCAAAGAACTACTCATTTTCTATGACAAAGGAACATCTTTAATGATATGTTGTTCTAGAATTATACAGCTGCATGAAAATCTGTTTAATTCATATGTATATTGTTCAGGGATACAGTCTATTGCTATATTATGCTTCCTATTACCTATTAATCATACAAAGTGAATAGTACACTCTTTCTTTAGAGAAACATGGTCTCTACAATGTCTTTATTCCATGCAATAGTGCAGAAGCATCTTTACCTAGGTAAAGCTGAAATGTAACATAAATAATTTTAATACTTATTCTGATTTATTATAAATCACAATAGGAGCATGAGCTCCACAACCACATGGGACAGTCTCACCAGTGGTTTATCATAACAATCATAGGAAGCTCAAGGCTACGGAGTCTTGCAACCATTACATCTTGCCAATTCCCACCCTAGACTGCATCTCCCTCTGAAGAAAGGCTAGGCTAGTCAAGCCCTGCGTGAATTTATGAATACTCATCCAATCATCCAGGTCCTGTTTGTAGGAAGATAGTGTGTCATACTGCTTTGTCTGAATGAACATTCCAGAGGTGAGAGAGGTGTTGAGTAAAGAATCTACCTGTCCACCTTGTTTTATTGATCTGTTAAAGCAGGTGTTGATCCTTTTTTTGATTTTTGTGGGATTGTTTCATTTGTGAAGACACAAGAGATCCTGAACTACTAGACCCTGATTACTTGGAATCCAAGGCGTAGGACTCTTCTGAATAGCCTATAATACACAGAAAAGATGGGCAGTGCTTCCAATCTTGATAGCTTAGAAATTTTAAGCCTGTCATCCTCTTTGTTTGGAATCTGCTGTCTTTCCTACTGTTTGATATGTCTGGTGGGGTGCATTTCATAAGGGACATTGTATTCTATAACTGGCCTGTTTATTGTGGAATACAAGGGTACAATAACATTTTTAGATCTGGATGACATTCCCTTGACAATCAGTTGTGCCAAGTGAAGGGATGTTCTGACTACCACTGCTACATGCTGATTAAAGGGAAAGGAATTATCAACCAAGGTTCCCAGGTCTCTAATTACATTTTCATTGTGAAGTGGAGTTTTGTCGATGCTTTATGCTGGGGATGCTTTGTCTGCAAAATGCAGCAATGTTGCATTTTTTAGCACTTAATTTAAGTCCATTTTCAATATATCTTCATGTTCTGTGAAGCTGTCCCTACCACTCTCACCATGCGGGTTCTGCCTTTTTACCAATATGCTAGCCATCTTACCACATAGAGATCTATTTGTAAGACATTTAGTTTATTAACAGTGCTACCATGGGAGATGGTGTCAAATGCTTTGGCCAAATCAAGGAAGGCCATGTGTACAGTGTAATTATTTTTTATAGATTTTTATAGATCATATTTATAAAAGGTGTTCGTTCAACTTACAGATATTTTGTTCATGCCTATTTCATATCTACTGCATTTACCCTATTTCTTAGCCAACAGGAATTCATCCTGTGGATAATATGGTTGTTGTTGTTGTTGTTGTCTTTCGGCTTTTCCTGGTTAGGGGTCGCCACAGCAGAACTCCTGTCCGCTAATGATTGGCAGCAGATTTTCACAGTGCCAAGTTGCCAGCTCGACGCCCAACCTTCAACGAAGGCATGCCCATTTACGCATGTCTGTTGGAACGCCACTCGACCCGCAGGGAGGACATGCAGACTCCACACAGAAGGCACTCCCCGCACACTAGTTGAGAATCGAATGGGAGAACCTCTTGCTGTGAGGCAACAATGCTACTGCTGCAAAACTATTAATTTCATCTGTTCATTAGTTTTCTCCTCTTAAAACCATGTTGAATATCAGATTGTCATGATTAAGCAGTTAGTTTGCATAGTTCCACAAGACTGTATTTATGCTAAATTAGAATTTTGCTTAATATTCTTCATTACATTCCCATAAATTATCTTAAGTATGGTACCAGAGAAATTTTTTTAGTTTTAAACCTACAACGAACAAGTCATTCTGTTTTTTCTGATACTTTTAGGCAGTACTATAATTTTACTGTTATGTTTCACTGAAATTGTACGGCTTAATGGTCCTGAGCATTGCTTAAAGTTGGCCACACATTATTAGACTCACATATCATCAAATAATTACACATATATTAACGTACAAATTTTTCCTATGCAACTGTTAATGTTAGGTATACTGTGCAGTTTCTTTTTCTACAAAAAACTAGAATGTCATAGGTAACATATATAACACGTCATACTAACCTGTTATTAAATCTGTAATAGCACAGTACTACTACATCTATTAATAATGACAGTATTGCATACTATAACCAGCATTATTACATTAGTAGTACTAAA